>NC_085136.1:102886859-103186859 GCF_035046485.1 Aedes albopictus
GACGTTTTGCGATGACAGTTTTGGCCCCAGTGTTAGAAAATTGATTTTCATTAGGGTGGTGCTTGATCAACGTATCAGCCTCTGCATGCTGTGAGATTTTGACTCGCTGGAGAGCGACAAGGGGTTGGAAACTCGGCACAAAGTGCCCGGCACACTCGTCATCACACTGTCATCAAACTGGCAGAAATAAAATGAAGAAGAAAGTAACGAAAACAACTTTATCTCAATACTTTGGAAAAAAATGCAACTGGTATCGAATGTTTTTGAAGATCGAAAGCTGCTTCTTTCCCAGCTGTGCCTAATGGGAGGCGTAACAAGAATGAGGACCCAAAGGGAAGATTCAAATATTACGTCCATCGTTTTTTTGGGATTTCTAGACCCCCCTCCCCCCTCTGTCACGCTATTTTCCAAACCGTACATACAGTTGCCTCCTGAGGTACACATCATCAAAAGGGAGAATGCACACGAAACGCAACCGCACCGAACGGCCGAACCGTGTGCTGCACGCAATGCCAACACATACGGCACAGGATCGCTGCGGCGACGCAGCATAAATTAACGCTAGTGTGCATCGGGTTTCACCATAGTTTATTTTACGAAACGACAACCGTGTTAATATTGATATTAACCAGGGGGTGAGAAACTCGGCACACTTGATTTTGTGCCAAACGTGCCGATGATGTGCCGAAGTGTGCCGGCGTGCTGTCAGTTATGCTGTCAGTTAAATCAATGCATCTGGCAACCTTTCTCTTGTTTTGATTTCGCTTTGAAGTGTCCGATGCTTCATCATCAAAACCAAAAAGTTCGCTGATTCTGCTGCATCTTAGGCCTCGTTTAAGGCATTCCTGCAATGATTTAGATTTTTTCGGCACAAACATATCAGTACCGTATAAAATCCTCCGCTGGCTACGTTCTTTCCAGGATAATATTTCCCCAAAAATTGACGGAATGAAAAATATCATTGCCTTGGCTCTACAAATCTCCAACTTCAGTGCCTCGTTCTAATCATGCATGCGTCCCAGATCTTCCAAAGGATTTGTAGCTCTCTCAAGTTAAACATTCGGTACCGTTTTGGAATGCCTTTAAACCGTTCTGATAACCCCGTCATCAAGCCAGTCTTGCATAGTAGAGATTGAATCAAGGATTGAATATATATGAGATTAGGAATTTGATTGCAATAGCAACACCCGGAATAATTGCATTTTTCGTTATCAAAGTGTTGGCTGTTGATACAAGTTGTCTTCATTATTTTCTTTAAAAAAAAAATAAAAAGTGTTGCCAGTTTGATGACAGCTTGCTTCATAAATGTGCCGGCGAGTGTGCCGAAAGTGTGCCGGGCACATTGTGCCGAGTTTCCCACCCCCTGGGTAAATGTCGTATTCGGGTAAATGTCGTATTCGGGTGAATGTCGCATTCGGGTAAATGTCGTATTCGGGTAAATGTCGCATTCGGGTATTTGTCGCATTCGGGTAAATGACGTTCGGGTAAATGTCATTCGGGTAAATGTGTTTCGGGTAAATGGTTTTCGGGTAAATGTTATAGAACCGGTGTAGACAAGTTATTCTCAAAGAGTTTCTTAGGATTAATTAAATCTAAAATTGTTTTCGGTTCATAATTAAAAATTTTATGCGATGGAAAAGTACCATCCTCTGCCAAACAATTGTTTCGATGGTTAAAAAGGAATAAATTAATTTGATCTTCTAAATGCAAACCCTTCATTTCAGGTTCCAATAAGAATTTTTTTAAAACGTCCTTCACAGTTCTTACCGACCTTTCCGCCTGTCCATTGCTTGGTGGATTGTACGGTGGGCTTTTGAGCACTACAACTCCCTGGTTCTTTAAAAAATTTACAAAATTAAAAGCATTGAACGGTGGGCCGCCGTCAGATACCAGAACATCTGGGAGACCAAATCGGGCGAAATAAGCCACTAACTTCCTAAGAACCTTCTCACAATCCGACCCATCTTTCATCCACTCAACCTCTAACCATTTAGAATAACTATCAACTATCAGTAAAAACGTAGACTGGCGGAAATGAAAAAAATCAATGTGGATTCGGCTGAAAGGCTTTATAGTAGGTATCCATTTAGAGTCAATTTTTTGCTTAGGAACAATGGCCATGCTGTTACAAATATCACACAAACGGACGTATTTCTCGATATCAACATTAATCCCTAACCAATATACGGTCCGACGTGCCAATTGTTTCATTCTAACCATTCCTGCATGATTAGCATGAAGGAGTTTCAGTATGCTAAGTTGCAATTTTTGTGGTATGACCACCCTATCTTGAAACATTAAACAATCGTCCACAATTTCCAAGTCGTGCTGATTCGTATAAACATTTTTGTAATGGTTTTCAATTTTTGATGGCCACCCATTTTGCAAAAATTGCATAATTTCCAATAGGAATTTATCCCGTTTTGTTTCTAAAGCTATACTCTTATTATCAATTGGCAATACATTTCCAAAATTAATGCTTCTAACAAGCTCGTATTCCTTTGGGACTTCCTGTTCTAAGGGGAAACGCGAACAAAAATCCGCATTCCCTAATTGTCGAGATGGTCTATATTTTATTTCAAAATCGTAAATTGATACCTCCAAAATGAGCCGTTGTAACCTTGTCACATATATGGAATTTTTCCCATCCTTCCCAAAAATACCCAACAATGGTTTGTGATCTGTATATACCACGAAGCTTTGGCCATACAGATACTTATGGAATTTTTTTATAGTACACACCAGCGCCAAAGCCTCCAAATGAAGGATAGGGTATTTCTTCTGACTATCGTTCAACGAGAAGGATGTGAAACAAATTGGTCTCTCAACTCCCCCTGTGACATGGGCAATCACCCCTCCTAAGCCGTAACTAGATGCATCGGACATTACCACTATAGGCTTTCTTGGGTCATAAAACTCAAGGAAACTAGTGGCTAACAGTGAGTTCTTTGCAGACTCAAATGCTTTGCTACAATTTTCATCCCAAATAAACTTAACGTCTTTCTTAAGTAAATTATACAGGAAAAACAGTTTTGAAGACAGATTTGGGATGAACTTATGGTAATAATTGATTAACCCCAAGAATGATTTGAGCTCCGATTCATTCTTAGGAGGTTTAGCATTACGAATGGTAGCAATTTTATCCGCACATGGTAACAAACCGTTCTCACTGATAACATGTCCAAGATATGGCAACTCTTCTACAAAAAACTTGCATTTTTCTAAATTTACCTTTATATTGGCTTTAGCCAATCTCTCTAAAACCAAACAAAGTTTCCTTTTGCAGTCTTCTAAATTAATTCCGGCAATAAGCACGTCGTCTAAATAACATGACACATTTTCAATGCCCTCCAACACTTGGTCCATTACTTTTTGGAAAATGGAGGCGCTCGATGAGGCACCTTGGGGTAGCCTGTTATACGTGTAAAGTCCCTTGATTGTATTGATAACGGTTATTTTCCTCGATCTTTCCGTCAGAGCTAATTGGGTGTAGGCACCCTCCAAATCTAAGGCACAAAATACCTTGCAACCTGCTAACTTGGCAAAAATATCCTGCGCCGCCGGCAATGGATACGTGTTGGGAATGATTAGCTTGTTTATTGAGACTTTACAGTCAATAACCAGTCTAATTTCATTATTTTTCTTTACAACTACTATAACAGGGGATGCCCACTCACTCGTCTGCACAGGGGTAATTACTTTCTCCCTCTCCAGTTTTTCCAAATAATCTAAAACTTTCTCCCTCATACGGTAGGGAACGTCATAAGCTTTTCTAAAAATCGGGATATCATGTTTTAAAACTAAATCTGCCTCGAAACCAATTATTGGTGTAGAAAAATCTTTGATAAATACCTTAGCATATTTGTTTTTGACATCGTCAGTTAAAGCAGATTGATTTTCATTTAAATTATTAATCATGAGCGAATTTGTAAACGAGTTTCTCCAGTTTGGGTAGTATACATCTAACCAACTTCTTCCAAAAAGTGGAATAAAATTGTAATCGCAATTCAATACCAAAAGTTTTAGTTGTTCAGTCTTTTGACCAACTTTAATTGAAACAGTTGTTTCCCCCTCAATGCTTAGTTTCGCTCCATTAACCACTACCAATTGTTTGTCGCATCTCCTTAAAGGGTTAGTGAAAGTATTGAAGTATTGCTTCTTTCCCATAACCGAAACCGATGAGCCACAGTCGACTTCCATTTGGACCGGTCTACCTTCTATTTTTACATTAATTAAACATGGATCGCTTATCTTGTTAATGGAACCTACATGCATACACTGTAAATAGTTTTGATCGTCACCTGAATTGTATCCATCACTTTCGTCGTCCGAGTCGCGAGTTGTCATTCTTCCCATCAGCTCATTCAGGTTTTCGTCGACACTGGGTCTTGTACTAGGTCCTTCTTTGGGGTCATCCTCATCAATAGAATGAACACGGTGATTTAGCAAATTTTTCAACGCATAACATTTGCGCTTGATGTGCCCTCTCATATTACAAAAATCGCAAATCATATTGGCGTACTTGGATTTATTATTCCGCGGCGTCCTCAGTAGTCCTCCTCTGCTGGCTCCGGTTCCTCGCGGAGTAGATCTGAACCCTAACCTATCTTTAACCGAGCCTCTATTCAAGTTTCTTGCAGCTTGATAAGTCAAAGCTAATTTATCGTAACTCGTTCTACGGCCCTGATGACCTGGAGTATGAAGAGCTCCCACTTGGCTTATCTCGGTATCGGTATTTAAGGACACGGCATTATTGGTTGCTATCTCCCAGGTTGCAACTACTTTCTCAACTGTTTCCAAAGTGGGGTTATCTTCATTTAAAAGCCGTTGTTGCAAACTTTTGTCCCGTACCCCTGCTACAATGCGATCTCTAATGGCGGAGTTTTTAAAATTCTCGAAACCGCAAAACTCCGCAAGTAGCTTCCCAGGTAACCACTAAGCACTGTCGTAAGCGGTCTAAAGGTCATTCAGCAGCTCCTCCGTGTCATTAGGCTCTGTATGTGATTTTCAAATGCTCACAGGCATTATAAATTGTAAGCACTAAAATAAGCCGTATATTAGTATATTACGCTACACTGTAGTGCTTGCAAACCCAGAGCCTGTGAGCCAAATTAGAAGCCTGACAGTGCTATTAAAAGGTTAAAAGGCTTGGCGTACATGACGTTTATATCAATCAAAGCTGATTTGAAGCAAAACAAAACTGAACCGTCGGAGAACAATGAAATATCATCGGAACTTTTGTACGATAGATTGGGTGTTGGATGATTATCGTCATCTCGCCACTATAAACATCAAATTAATGTACAGCTGCTTCCTCGATCATCTATTACGAATGCATCAGATATTTACCTGTGCAGCTGTAATCGGTTTACCCGAGCTTTTACCTACAAATGAATACCAAAATTAGTCGCCGAGCCGCATTTTGATTCCTCCTGTTATGAAACCTCGTCAACCTTCCAAACTTCCCTAGCTGCATCTCCCGCAGAACCGCCATCCATAAAACCATTTCCCCGACCATTTCATACATTTCGTATGCGGTCACTTTGTGCCACATCCGACCATCGAATCATTCTAAACATTTCGGTTCGGAACATCAATGCTGTCCCAACTTGTTGCCTCCTTTTCCTCAAATACGGTGCTGAGCTAACCGATCTCACGCTGCATCAATGGAGCAGATGGAAAACGAGACGAAATAAACTTGAAAATAGCAAGCCCGAAGATTATCAGTTCGAATCTGGATCAGCAGTCCGTAAAAATCGAAGAAAAAATAGACTTCGATGGAAAGACATCCGGAGCAAAACATAAAGAAGATAAATAACTTTTTTTCTTTTTCCTTAACCCACTTTTGACACCTCTTTCACCAGAGACTCGGTACGCAGATTGAAGCTGGCCGTATATCAGCCGAATATTTCGCCAAAAGTGGCTTTTTAGCAGATCTATTATAGGATGTAGTTCTGAAAAGCTCTGTTGGCATTGTTCTTCATATGAATATAGAACCAGCTTGGTGCCAATTTTTACGGCTTAGTGGTTACTTGGGTTGACCGCAAGGATGAAGTCCTCTACTGACTCGTTGGGCAATTGAACTCTATTGTTGAATTTAACACGCTGAATGAAATCGGTCTCGGTTTTGTCCAACCTAGATTTTAATTTCCTGATCATCTCATCATAAGAGACCTGAGTAAGCTCGGTGTTTGGAAACAATAGTTTCAATTCCGTAAAAACGGTTGGTCCACTCATCGTAATGAAATACGCCTTGTAATTTTCTTTTTCGACCTTGTTCATTGAGAAAAAATAGGTCAAACGTTCAACCCAGTCCGAAAACTTTCCGCCCCGGCGGTATGGCTCGATGGTAAACGCCATGTTGGATTGAGCCATTATTCAATTACTTTGGGGTCACCTTGCGACACGTAGTAATGCGCTACACCAGCTAGCTACCTTGTATGGCACCACAGGACCGATGCTTTTTGATCAATTCCTTCGGATGACGCTACCAGATGAAGTCCAGAAAGACACAACCAAATCCACTCGTACAGTACGTACACCCTTTCGTCGAGACAAACTCGCTCTAGCCTTAGCGAAAACTTTGTACGGTACCTACTTGGTCCACCGTAGGCTCACCTCACTTAAACTGTTGAATATCTAATTGAATAAAAATAGAAAACACAACGTTTAGCACAAATAATAACCACAGTTTCTTTTGTCGTTCTATTAGCATTAATTGCGTGGCCGATGGTGACCTTGACTTTTCAATGTCAATTGGACAATAGAAAAGTAATTTAAAGGCAGCACAATTGCACCACTGTGCGGGGGCAAAATTACGTTTCACAATGGGATTTCCACTATGCTTTATTTGCCTTTAAAGAATATTGCACGCGATAAAAAAAAATATCACTTCACCCCTGACGCTACCGACTGTAACCTTTTGTTGCGTCCACTATCGGGTTTAGTCTATTAAATTCACTTGTTTCGCACAATGAAGCACAAAAGATCTTTTCACGTGGATTTCTCCTCGCAGCCACTATTATGTCTGACGATGAAGTCTCACTATATAACTCCCGGGGTATGTGACGAGGTTGGTAGAATAAGAATAGATGTTTCTGCGTTGACGTTCCAAACACGAAAGAGGACGAGTCCTCAGTTTATTCCTCTTTTATGCTATTCACATTTTGGCACTTCTAATTGTTAAGGTTGGTATTGCTCACTGTCATTAGACAGTAGCTCAAATTCGAATATAACAGTGACTTCCACCTCCAATCTCCTTGACTGATCCAACGAAAATGACGAAAGAAAACAGAGAACAATGCTTTTATACCCCTAGATTAGCAGATGAAGCACTTCCCATTTGGCTGGCTTTGCAGTTTATTCCGTTTGCATGCTACAGACGCTTCAAACGATTAATCAACCAAGAAATGAGAAAATTTTCATTGAACGGCTGAAGTAACCAAAATATTGGATGGTTGAACCACACTTTTCTCGTTCGATGGAATGAAATTATCTGATTCACAACTCTTGAGGAATAATTTTTGGTGTTTCTGTAAAAGACCGTATGATTAATTGACGATTTTAGAAAAGAAGTGGCATGAATTCACCATGCCACGCAAGGTGTGTTGGTTTTTTCAGTGCTGAATGATGGACACCACCTGAAACTGCCCCGCCGCTTGCTGCCGTGGATGAGATTAATGACCGGCTTCACTCTTGCTGGCAACGAAGTACACCTTTCTCGATCGGAATTGAAATTTCTTCAATTAACTCTTGAGGAATCACTTTCGATGGTCCTGAAAAGGACCGTTTGAATAATGGACGAATTTGATGAATTCATCATGCCACGCAATGCGTGTTGGATTTCTCCGCGTTCAATACTAGGCGCCGCCGAAAACTCGCCCGCCGCCAGGGGGTGGGAAACTCGGCACAATGTGCCCGGCACACTTTCGGCACACTCGCCGGCACATTTATGAAGCAAGCTGTCATCAAACTGGCAACACTTTTTATTTTTTTTTTTTAAGAAAATAATGAAGACAACTTGTATCCAGGGATGCCAGGTCAGTTTTTGAAAAATCTGGATGATTTAGGAAGATTTGTCTGGAAAAGTCTGGATTCGTGTGAAAACCTTACAAATTCCGGGAAAAAACCTTACAAATTCCGAGTAAAACCTTACAAATCCGGAAAACAAATGTCTGGATCTTCCAGACTTTTGTTAAATGTGACCTCAAAAATCTGGATAAATCCAGATAAATCTGGAAGGTTGGCAACGCTGCTTGTATCAACAGCCAACACTTTGATAACGAAAAATGCAATTATTCCGGGTGTTGCTATTGCAATCAAATTCCTAATCTCATATATATTCAATCCTTGATTCAATCTCTACTATGCAAGACTGGCTTGATGACGGGGTTATCAGAACGGTTTAAAGGCATTCCAAAACGGTACCGAATGTTTAACTTGAGAGAGCTACAAATCCTTTGGAAGATCTGGGACGCATGCATGATTAGAACGAGGCACTGAAGTTGGAGATTTGTAGAGCCAAGGCAATGATATTTTTCATTCCGTCAATTTTTGGGGAAATATTATCCTGGAAAGAACGTAGCCAGCGGAGGATTTTATACGGTACTGATATGTTTGTGCCGAAAAAATCTAAATCATTGCAGGAATGCCTTAAACGAGGCCTAAGATGCAGCAGAATCAGCGAACTTTTTGGTTTTGATGATGAAGCATCGGACACTTCAAAGCGAAATCAAAACAAGAGAAAGGTTGCCAGATGCATTGATTTAACTGACAGCATAACTGACAGCACGCCGGCACACTTCGGCACATCACCGGCACGTTTGGCACAAAATCAAGTGTGCCGAGTTTCTCACCCCCTGCCCGCCGCTTGCTGCCGTGGATTAGATTCCTGGTGCTATCAACCTCGGTTGAGTCATCGCAGTCGATGTGCGGCTGCTTGCTGGAGATGACATCCTACCCCCTTGGCCGATCCAACGTAAATGAAGACAGAAAACAGAGGACACAGCTTTTATACCCCTAGATTAGCATATGAAGCTCCTCCCATTCGGCTGGCTTTTCAGTTAATTTCGTTTGCATGACCCGCCCCTCTTGCTCCAGACGCATCAAACGATTAATCAACCGAAAAATTAGAAAATTTCCATTGAACGGATAATGTAACCAAAATATTAGATGATTTAGATCATTTTAATGTGGAAAATGTTAGAATTGAAACATTTTTCAAGCAAAATGGTCCGGATATGATAATGCGTTGCCAAAGTCCGGGTGGAACAATTAGGCGTCATAATTGTTGCTGACTGAATCACCAAGCATTCAATAATTCACTTTTACGGTTGTACTCAGGGGGTGGGAAACTCGGCACAATGTGCCCGGCACACTTTCGGCACACTCGCCGGCACATTTATGAAGCAAGCTGTCATCAAACTGGCAACACTTTTTATTTATTTTTTTAAAGAAAATAATGAAGACAACTTGTATCCAGGGATGCCAGGTCAATTTTTGAAAAATCTGGATGATTTAGGAAGATTTGTCTGGAAAAGTCTGGATTCGTGTGAAAACCTTACAAATTCCGGGAAAAAACCTTACAAATTCCGAGTAAAACCTTACAAATCCGGAAAACAAATGTCTGGATCTTCCAGACTTTTGTTAAATGTGACCTCAAAAATCTGGATAAATCCAGATAAATCTGGAAGGTTGGCAACGCTGCTTGTATCAACAGCCAACACTTTGATAACGAAAAATGCAATTATTCCGGGTGTTGCTATTGCAATCAAATTCCTAATCTCATATATATTCAATCCTTGATTCAATCTCTACTATGCAAGACTGGCTTGATGACGGGGTTATCAGAACGGTTTAAAGGCATTCCAAAACGGTACCGAATGTTTAACTTGAGAGAGCTACAAATCCTTTGGAAGATCTGGGACGCATGCATGATTAGAACGAGGCACTGAAGTTGGAGATTTGTAGAGCCAAGGCAATGATATTTTTCATTCCGTCAATTTTTGGGGAAATATTATCCTGGAAAGAACGTAGCCAGCGGAGGATTTTATACGGTACTGATATGTTTGTGCCGAAAAAATCTAAATCATTGCAGGAATGCCTTAAACGAGGCCTAAGATGCAGCAGAATCAGCGAACTTTTTGGTTTTGATGATGAAGCATCGGACACTTCAAAGCGAAATCAAAACAAGAGAAAGGTTGCCAGATGCATTGATTTAACTGACAGCATAACTGACAGCACGCCGGCACACTTCGGCACATCACCGGCACGTTTGGCACAAAATCAAGTGTGCCGAGTTTCTCACCCCCTGGTTGTACTACACTTTTCCCGTTCGTTGGAATGAAATTATCCGATTCACAGCTCTCGAAAAATCATTTTCGATGGTCCTTAAAAGGACCGTTTGGATAATGAATAATTCTAGGAAGAAAATTAAACGAATTCACTATGCCACTATGCCAGGGGGTGAGAAACTCGGCACACTTGATTTTGTGCCAAACGTGCCGGTGATGTGCCGAAGTGTGCCGGCGTGCTGTCAGTTATGCTGTCAGTTAAATCAATGCATCTGGCAACCTTTCTCTTGTTTTGATTTCGCTTTGAAGTGTCCGATGCTTCATCATCAAAACCAAAAAGTTCGCTGATTCTGCTGCATCTTAGGCCTCGTTTAAGGCATTCCTGCAATGATTTAGATTTTTTCGGCACAAACATATCAGTACCGTATAAAATCCTCCGCTGGCTACGTTCTTTCCAGGATAATATTTCCCCAAAAATTGACGGAATGAAAAATATCATTGCCTTGGCTCTACAAATCTCCAACTTCAGTGCCTCGTTCTAATCATGCATGCGTCCCAGATCTTCCAAAGGATTTGTAGCTCTCTCAAGTTAAACATTCGGTACCGTTTTGGAATGCCTTTAAACCGTTCTGATAACCCCGTCATCAAGCCAGTCTTGCATAGTAGAGATTGAATCAAGGATTGAATATATATGAGATTAGGAATTTGATTGCAATAGCAACACCCGGAATAATTGCATTTTTCGTTATCAAAGTGTTGGCTGTTGATACAAGTTGTCTTCATTATTTTCTTTAAAAAAAAAATAAAAAGTGTTGCCAGTTTGATGACAGCTTGCTTCATAAATGTGCCGGCGAGTGTGCCGAAAGTGTGCCGGGCACATTGTGCCGAGTTTCCCACCCCCTGCACTATGCGTGTTTGTTTTCTCCGCACTAAATGCTGAACGCCGTCGAAAACTGGCCCCCCGCTTGCTGCCGTGGATGCGATTAATGACCGGCTTCACTCTTGATGAAAAACGATGCTCTGTCCTTGCTTTGCACTACACTTCTCGATCGAGGGTGGAAATTTATCCAATTAACTCTTGAGAAATCATTTTCGATGGTCCTAAAAAGGACCGTTTGAATAATGGACGATTTTGATGAATTTACAATGCCACGCAATTTGTGTTGATTTTCTCCGCGCTCAACGCTAGACGCCATCGAAAACTGGCCCGCCGCTTGCTGCCGTGAATGAGATTCCCGGTGCTATCAGTACGATAGCCGAGTGTCGTCGCTGAGTCGATGTGCCGCTGCCCAGCTCGAGGTGTCACCTCGACGGTGGTCGAAATGGAACTGACGAACAGCTCTCGCATGATCGCATTCCTTCCTGCATCGTAGGTAGTTGCCCCCACGATGCGCACCAATCAGAGAGCGTTGGTAGACTGAACGAGAAAATTAGTCCGCTACCCATATTTATAGATTTCAGCGATTTCAATGTCTAACTTTAAAACAACTTTTCAACTATTTATCAGTGATTTTTAGGTTCACCGAATATTACAAATTGAACGTGGGAGTTTCATCTCTCGGATAACGGGATTTGTTTATCATTTCATTCAGTGGGAAGGATACTGTGAGCGTTTAAAATCTTTCACTCAAACGTAACGCTCTTGGTTTCATAAATTTTGAAATGACACCGGGTATAGAAAACAGAGACGTAGTCCTACGTCAAAAAAAAATGCATACTCCGGAATACAATTTTACACTTCTCCCGGGGTCACTTCCTCGCACGCTCGCCACCGATGTGCCGGACCAGATGGATGTCCTTCGGCTGACGCTCTCGGCATGGATCGTGCACAGATGGTGTCCTTGAACAATCCGGTACTCTTCGCTGGCTTCCTGCAGGGCAACAACGGTGACACATTCAAAGCGCAGATCCGCACCAAGCGCTGGAACGACAACGGACTGTTGGTAGCGACGGCTTTTTCGCAGAGCTACCATTCCCGGCCGGTGATGATGCGGCTTTTTTACTCTGCCGGTCGAGGGAGCACTTTTGCGAGCGGCTTTTGTGGACAGCTACCATTTTCCGGTGGATTTATGAGCGATTTGTTTGATGCGGACTATTTTGCTAGCTTTGCTGGTTTTCTAGCTTCTCCTGGCAGCAAACAAACTGGCACCTTTTTAGAGCGAGAATCCGGCACTCTTTCAGCAGCGCTCCATCCAAAACAACGAACTGAAATGAAAATTTAGAGATGCATTAGTAAATTAATGAATGTTAATAACAGAATCATACACATCACTAGCAAAAAGCGAGTTCAATTGCTTTACTTACGAAAATCATTCCAGCTTCGAAAAATCGTTCTTCCTTTTTTTGCGAAGATGG
This sequence comes from Aedes albopictus, assembly GCF_035046485.1. Lineage (NCBI taxonomy): Eukaryota > Metazoa > Arthropoda > Insecta > Diptera > Culicidae > Aedes > Aedes albopictus. The sequence goes on from NC_085136.1 coordinate 102,899,507, forward strand.
CACCCGGCAACATGTTTCGTTTTGACTTTTGACAGATGCGCTTTACCGAAATTCAGCAATATGATTAGATTACCGATTGCTGTGGCAAAAAAGTTTGCCGATAATCAGTAATGAACGTAAATTACCGAATTTCGTTACTTTTGACAAGTTATTTTTACCTGGTCGCATGTATGTGTTTGTTACATTTTTATGTATGGCCCCGTCCAAGGGTACTGGTCTGGGACACCTAAATGGCCATAACTCCGGAACGGCTGGACCGATCCGAACCATTTTCAATAAGAAACTGTGCACGTTTAGGTTAATTGCCAGGATCGATAGGAATCGCTTTGCGTTCTTATTACATGTTTAATAAAGAATCAATTATCGTACCTGTTCTAGATGGAGGATTCCCAATCGGCTCGGCTCTTTCGTCGGGGTTGTGGATTTCTCCGGAAAACACTTGCTGTTGGCACGGGAAGGTAAACTGAATTGCTTGGGAAAAGCATGGCCTGCCTAGATCTGATACAGATTCAAATATTCATCAGGTCGACTGTATGTCGACTCGTGCGATGTTTCCTAGCGAGGGTGGATGCACGTGCTCAGGCCCCTGACCCGGCCTATATCAATGCATTAGAATCATGGTAGACAGGATGTCCTGGGCGCTAGTAAATAGCGCCCACTGTCAAATGCGAAAACATCAACAATTTTTTGTTTAACGTTTGTTGTGGTTTGTTGATCAGTTTTTGGAATCATTTTTTCCACCTCTTATGATCACAAAACACTTCAAACTCGCTTTAATATTAATGTACGGTAAGAGGAGCATGCGATTAGTTGAATAAAGCAACCCAACAAACACGCATTGTGAATGTGATTTCGTGTGTGGCTCACAACATCAAACAAAAGCTGCGTTTGTTGATTACACGCTCGTTTCAATTTCAACGAATATGAGTATAAGGCAGTTAGATGTTGGCTACGATAAATTTCACTGATGCCAGGGGCCTGCACGTGCTAGTCCAACATCAGTGACGTAGCCCACACAGAAACAATGGGACCAGATTCCGCGTCGAATGAACCGTCGGTCATTAAAATCGGTTGAGGTTTACCATAGACTAATTTCAAGACCTCGATGTACCAAAGAAAACGATCAAATTTTCGGTGACCAGTCCGGTACCCAATAAATATTCATAACCGTGTATTTTTTTCCGTGTAAATTGCCTTTTGTGTAATTTTTATTTAGCGTGTTACACTGATCTGACAGCTCTGACAGTAAGGGACTAAACATAAATTACGTAAAGTGAGTACCGAGGATTGTTCACAATCTGCGAACTTGACTGCGGAAAAAATTGCGACCATGACGCCGCTGGGTTTACTGCCAAAAAGTGATGTGAGTTTTTTGTACACACACAGACATCACCTCATCGACCTGACCGAAACGTCAGGTGTTGAACCAATATCCGTTTATGATTACATAGAGACTGAAAGCCGAAAATCCCCGCTTGCATAATACCAATCACAGTCGATCCCCTTACACGGTATACACTCAGCCAAATAACCTTAAGATTTCCATAAGGCCCAACTTATGAAACGGCCTTTAAATAATTCTTAATGATTCGGATGAATTTCATAAGGTCAGTCTATGACGTAAAATCGTCTCACAGCTTGGCTTTTATTCACGTTTAGCAACAAGGTATTCTCAAGCGTCGGTAGCCGTGTGGATAAAACACGGGCTCGGTGATCCCGACGTTCATGGATCGAATCCACCCAAGTAACCACGAAGCCGTATATAAGTGCATCAATTTTGCCATATATTGATAATTAAAATTGTGAATATAATGCTGCATTGCTTTAAACCCCTCATTGAAGCAATATTAAAGTCGAAAAGGGCCCCATTAAAATCAAATTAGTGCCACATATTGCAGCACGCTGACAGCCATTGCTAAAGTAACATAAATGCATGTGCTGTACATTTGCATTTGCACATGCTTAATACGTCAGGGCAGCAGGGACGGATGTCCTGGGGCCTGACGCACCCCCCCGCTTGCGAGTCAGCCGCGTAGTTGCCGGCTAAGAATAGGACTACTAACCCCAATTCAAGGTGTCAAGCGACCCGTGCCGAGGAATGAGTGATCGAGGGGGTGAAAAAGATGCTCGATCTTTAACGGAGCCTGTGGGGCACCTGGGCACCCCCCACAGTAAGCTGTCCCTTACCGCGTTAATGCAGAGCTCTGGCGTGGTGGACATTCTTTCTCGTGCGACTCGTGGGAATCAAATATGAGTAAACAAATTTCGAAATCAAGTGCAACAGGTAGTAGTGGTGCGATCAACCCCTTCGCAAGAAGCGGGTTGATGCGGTCTCCAACAAGGAGAAGCGAGGAGTCAGGTGCTGGAAGCTGCTTACGCAGCTCAAGCGTGGGAGCTCCTGTCCACTCCACGGCAAGCCAGCCGGCGGAGGTTATGGACGGAGCATGGTTGCTGAGGGCCATCAGCCAAGTAGCAGGAAAAGGACGGCCCGCATTGGAGGTAGCTGAGCGGCAGCTTGGCAAAATTATTGACTTCGCGACAACTAAGTCGAATATAAGTAAGGACCTGAAAACGGCCTTGCTTCGGCTTAGAGCGTCAGTTGATGAGGCCAAGCAGGAGCACGCGGTCGCGTTGCTGGCTGCGGCAGCGGCGGAACCCGCAAAGGAGAAAGCGTCTAAGCTTACGCAAACGGAGGCCTTCTCCTTCGCGGGTAGTCCGAAGAGTGTGGAAGCGAATGCTCGTGACAAACGTGACAAGCATTCGCAGAAGCGGGCGAGGCAGCCGTCAGGTGAGGAGCTGTCTGGCGGTGCCCGCAAGGCCAGGCGTATAATAACCCCGAAAGCCGGTGGTTATGCCGGAAAGTCGGACCCCAGCCAGGGTTCCCGGAAAGCTGGGAAGGGTGGGCCTGAAAAGGCCGGCCCGTCCCGGAATGATGGGAACAAGGGGTTGCGACCAATGGTGGGCCCTCAGCAGCCACAGAGCAGGGCGATCCAAGGAGAGGACCCTCCTTGGACAAAGGTAGAGCGGAAGAGGAAGAAGAAGGGGAATCCGCAGGCAGAAGTGCAGGTCGCCAAACCAAGGCGTAGGAAGGCAGGTGCCAGGCGCGAAAAAGGTGACGCTATCGTCATCAAGACCGAACAGTCGAAATACTCGGACGTCTTGAAGGCGATGAGGTGCGACGCCAAGCTTGAGGGTCTTGGAGCCGACGTACGCAGTATCAGACGTACTCGTACGGGCGAAATGATCCTGGAGCTTAAGCGCGAGAAGGATCACAAGGGCGCCGCCTACAAGAGGCTGGCAGAAGAGGTCCTTGGTGATGGAGTGGAGGTGAGGGCTCTTACGCATGAGGCGACTCTGAAGGTCAAAGACCTAGACGAGATCACCGAAGCGGAAGAGCTCGTCACGGCACTGCGGCAACAGTGCGATGTTCAGGTGGCCGCCACAGCCGTCAGGCTGCGGAAAGGGCCAGCAGGGACACAGATAGCTCTGGTTCAGCTACCTGTGGCGGACGTTAAAAAGTCCGTTAAAGTAGGGCGGATAAAGGTGGGCTGGTGTGTATGTCACCTGACATTCCACGAGCCACCAGAGGTTTGCTTCAGGTGTCTGGAACCAGGACACAAGTCGTGGGACTGCAAAGGCCCCGACAGGCGCAAACTGTGTAGGCGATGCGGCGCTGAAGGTCATAAGGCCCAAAGCTGCACGAGTCCGCCCATCTGCATGATCTGTACCGGGAAAACCTCGAAAAACAGACATGCGATGGGTGGTCCAGGGTGCCCGGCCTTTAAGAAAGCCGCAGTGAACAACAAATCACAGTGCAGGTAACGCAGCTGAACCTGAACCACTGTGATGCGGCTCAGCAACTGCTTTGTCAGGCAGTTTCTGAGTGGGAGACGGATATCGCCATCATATCGGACCCATACCGAGTACCCGCCGGCAACGGCAACTGGGTCGCGGATGGGACCAGAAAAATGGCGGCGATATGGACGACGGGTAAATACCCCGTTCAGGAGTTGGTGTCTACTACCTATGAGGGCTTCGTGGTCGCCAAAGTAAACGGGGTCTTCTTCTGTAGCTGTTATGCGCCTCCGCGGTGGCCGATCGAGCAGTTCACGCAAATGCTGGACCGCTTAACGACCGTGCTAACAGGGCGAAGGCCGGTGGTAATAGCGGGCGACTTTAATGCCTGGGCCGTGGAATGGGGAAGCCGTTTCACGAACCAGCGGGGTCAGATCCTGCTAGAAACACTGGCCATCTTAGATGTCGACTTGGCTAATGTCGGTACCAAGAGTACCTTTAGTCGAAACGGAGCGGAGTCAATTATTGACGTGACCTTTTGTAGTCCTGGCCTAACAAGTAGTTCGAACTGGAGAGTAGATGATGGCTACACTCACAGCGACCACCTGGCGGTTCGTTACAGTATCGACTACAATAACAGCAGACAGCGGATAGAAGAAGAGGCGGCTAGGCCAAGGCCAAGCCCTCGCAGGTGGAAGACATCATACTTCGACGAAGGGGTATTTAGGGAGGCGCTCCGCCGTGAGCGAAACTTAATCGGTTTAGACGGCGACGAGCTGGTAGCGGTGCTCTCACGTGCGTGTGATGCGACCATGCCTAGGCGAGTCCACCCTAGAAATGGGAGGCCACCGGCTTACTGGTGGACCGACGCGATTGCGGACCTGCGCCACGCCTGCCTACGGGCTAGGCGGCGGATGCAGCGAGCACGATCAGAGGAAGAGCGAAACGAACGGCGGGTGGTGTTCGCCGCTGCAAAAGCCGCGCTTAAGACCGAGATAAGAGCAAGCAAAAAGGCCTGCTTTGAGGGTCTCTGTCAAAGTGCCAATACGAACCCGTGGGGTGACGCCTACAGGATCGTTATGGCCAAGACGAGAGGTGTGATGGCTCCTACAGAGCAATCTCCAGAGATGTTGGAGGGGATCATTGGAGGACTTTTTCCGCGTCATGATCCTAGTCCTTGGCCTCCTTTCGTAGGACAGCCGGGGACTGGGGCTGGCGATGAGGAGAGGGTCACCGATGTGGAACTTGCGGGGATAGCTAAGTCCCTTAGCGTAGGTAAGGCCCCAGGTCCGGACGGAGTTCCGAACCTAGCCTTAAAAGTAGCTATTGCAGAGGCTCCCGAGATGTTCAGGTCTGCTATGCAGAAATGCCTGGACGAGGGAGTTTTCCCAGAAGCTTGGAAGAGGCAGAGCCTGGTACTATTGCCAAAGGCGGGGAAACCACCCGGAGACCCGTCGGCATATAGACCAATATGCTTGATTGACACGGCGGGGAAGGTGCTCGAAAAGATCATCCTCAATAGAATGTTGCGGTTCACCGAGGGCGAAAATGGTCTTTCGAGTAACCAGTACGGCTTCCGGAAGGGGAGGTCCACCGTAGACGCTATCTTGTCGGTTACAAAAACCGCCGAGAAAGCACTTGAGCCTAAGAGGAGGGGAATTCGCTTTTGCGCGGTAGTGACTCTGGATGTAAGGAATGCGTTTAATAGCGCTAGCTGGTCTGCTATTGCCGATGCGCTCTTGCGTCTGGGGATACCGGAGTACCTGTACAAGATTCTCGGAAGTTACTTTCAGAATCGTGTACTAGTCTACGACACGGAGGTGGGTCGGAAGTGCTTTCACATAACCTCAGGAGTCCCGCAAGGTTCCATCCTGGGTCCGGTGTTATGGAATGTCATGTACGACGAGGTGTTGAGGTTAGAGTATCCAGTGGGAGTGGTGATTGTCGGATTTGCCGACGACATTACGCTCGAAGTCTACGGTGAAACGATCGAGGAGGTAAAGTTGACTACCAACCACTCGATCAAGGTTGTGGAGGCGTGGATGCGGTCCAGGAAACTGGAGCTGGCTCACCACAAGACAGAGGTGACGGTTGTTAACAACCTGAAGTCGGAGCAGCAGACGGAGATCAGTGTAGGAGACTGTACTATCCTGTCAAAGCGCTCCGTCAAACACTTGGGCGTGATGATCGACGATAAGCTTACCTTCGGTAGCCACGTCGATTATGCCTGTAAAAGAGCCTCCACAGCTATTGCGGCACTGTCCCGGATGATGTCCAATAGCTCTGCGGTGTACGCCAGTAAGCGCAAGCTTCTGGCTAGTGTTGCTACATCCATACTTAGGTATGGCGGCCCGGCGTGGGGCACCGCGCTAAGTACTAAATGCTACCGACGGAAGCTGGAAAGTACTTACAGGCTTATGTGCCTGAGGGTTGCGAGCGCGTACCGTACCGTGTCACACGACGCTCTCTGCGTCATTACTGGTATGGTGCCTATCAGCATTCTTATCAGTGAGGACATGGAGTGCTTCGAAATGCGCGGCACAAGAGGCATACGCAGGACTGTCAGGATGGCCTCTATGGTCAAATGGCAGCGCGCGTGGGACAGTTCCACCAAAGGAAGGTGGACCTATAGGTTGATACCGAGGGTAGATAGTTGGATTAATAGGCGCCATGGGGAAGTTTCATTCCACCTGATACAGGTCCTTACAGGTCATGGTTGCTTCCGACAGTATCTACACCGTTTCGGGCATGCGGATTCTCCCGAATGCCCAGTGTGCAATGGTTTAGAGGAAACGGCGGAACACGTTTTGTTCGTGTGCCCGCGTTTTCGCACAATGCGTGACCGCATGCTTGCCACATGCGGGGAGGACACAACTCCGGACAACTTGGTCCAGAGGATGTGTAGGGATGAGTTTGGCTGGAACGCCGTTTCAACGGCTATTACCCACATCGTCTGGGAGCTACAGAGGAGGTGGCGCGTGGACTCGGAGAATGGCTAGTCCAGATGCAGTACAAGAGGTGGTCCAGGGGTTCGGAGTCGGCTTCGTAGGTCATACCGGTGCCCTGCGGTCGAGATCGACCCTTACAACGATTAAGTGGCCGCGGAGAGGAAGTCCCGGTAGCGGTGCTGTCGTGGCGTCGGTCTACTGGGTTGGATCCAAGCCCGCGGTTGGAAAGGGGTCCCCGGCAAGGGTCGGGGCAGGTGGAGACCCTGCCGTCAGCAACCTACGGATGCATCTGATAGGGCCTGAAGGGTAGTGATACCCTTCCTTTGCGGGCAGGTCAGATCGGGTTGCATATGGGCATCAGTTCTTGATGTCCGCTCAGCAGTAGGGCGCGGGCGGGGTTGACTCTGCCCGCCTTCCGAGGACAAAGGGAGTGGCGAGGACCACTCGGGAAACTGGCTAAGCGCCAGCATGCTACCGTGATGGACTCTCCAAAGCGAGTCATCGATGTTCGTTGCTGCAGGCTACGCAGCTAACCTTGTGGGTGCGATGTGCACTAGCCCCTCTCTGAAGCAATACCTTCTTGGTGGTTCCGGAGAGACGTAGGGTTTGGCGACCATAGGAATGGTTTAGTGGGTACGAGGAGAGAGTAGTCCTGGATTTTACTTTTGTTGTAGAAGACGGCCTGTCAGACCTACACTACCCTAACCTTCTGTTAGGGTGTCTGTTGAGCAGATTATCCCCCTATGGTTTAGAAGGAAAAAAAAAAAAAAATGCTTAATACGTGCAACACGAAAAACCAAAACAAAAATCTATTTTTAGCACCGTTTCGTTATCGACGGTATGATGCCCCCCCCCACATGACTGTTTTAACCATTATTTTTTTGTCGCCGGGTCGCGAGTCGAACCACAAGTGTTGAAGACCGCTAGATGAGTTCCATCGCGCTGGCGCCTTGGACCGTTCCTGCTGCAGTGATAACAACAGATTTTTCATTAACTAAAAGGAAACTGATCTTTGATTGATTGAGACATCATTGCAGTAGAAGCCAAAACGACTATGTCATATGTAATAGAATACAGAAATTTATCACATTCTGATAAATTACTGATAAATACATAATGCATTTTAAAAGATATTCAATCAGTAAGAAAATTAAAACACCCTTCGCACACTGCTCATATGCTAATTGTGATTTCCATCATTAATGGCATGTGATAGCAGCCTACAGAAAAGAGAAAAGCTCATCTACAAAATGGTTTTGCTGTCGTCGATCGGTGGCTCAAATGGGGATTAAGTTGGTCGGGAGTCGAACCAGAAATGTTGAATACTGATGGAGTTGACCGTAAAGTTGTTGAATCTTCTTGATTTGATTTGTTTACCATTAGATTCAAGCTTTTATAATTGTATTGTTAGAGCAAACTTTGCTAGTTTGTGCATTGCATTTATTCAGTTTTTGCAGTGTTGAATTATTGAATTATCTTATATCACCTTTTAATGAACCCTAATGTAAAGAAAAATGCAATGCATCATTACATTGATAATGCCAATCTAAAGGATTATTGCATGAGAAGTGTGGAATTACTGCATTTCGCATTGCAGATGTTGATATTCAGTCTAATTCGTGCAATGATATAATGCTTGTGGTTACTTGGGCAGTCTGCATCATTTACATTTTAAGATTTTTTTGTTCTTTTCATAAGTCTATCTTATGAAATTTGTCATAGCAAGCACGATCAATTTTCATAAGGTATTCTTATGTCATCCATAAGAATTAGTTATAGCAAATTTTCATAAGGTATTTCGATGAATTTCGCTAGTTTTTTTCGCTGAGTGTATGTGATTTGACCCTCCGGGCCTTCCAAAGCCATTTTTGGAGTAAACATATAGCCTTTCCAATACACTTAGTGTACGAGAAAGGCAAAAAAACAATATTTTAAAATTTAATATGTATTTTTTTAATATCTTAATGTCTTTTCTCACCCGATATCCCCTATACATAACTCATCGGAAAAAGATTGCGTGAATCGTGAGATCGAGCAACTCACCTTCCTGCTGAACTGAGAGGTGAGAAAAGGTGAGGCTTGCGTTTTCGTTGCGCCCGTCCGTCAGTCGGTTCGGTTCAGTTCAGTCAGTCAGTCAGTAGCGTGCAGAGTGTGTGTGATGGTGGCAGCAATCCGCGAGAGGTGCAGCAATTTTTCGCGTCTTCGTCACCTTCTCAGTTTTTGGTCGGTCGCATTTTTTTTTCTTCTCTCTGATGGTGGTGAAGTTGAAGTGAAGAATAGTGAACCCTGACAAAACTATACAGTATAGGTAGTTTGTGCAAAAGAAGGCAAAAAGCCACATTCAGCCCGAGCGAGGCAGCTAATTTTCTCATTTTGGCCATCAGGATTTTGGGATCAGATCCGTTCTGAACGGTACAAAAAAGAAAGAAAAAGTCGTGCATCGTGTGTCACACTTGGTTGGACGAAGAAAAAACTTTTTTGCTTATTTTTTTGAAAGTTACGTGTGTGGAACGCGTCTGGCAGCTAGAGCTAGCAGCTCAGTGTAGTGAGTGAGTGTGGAAGTGAGCTGCGGCAGCAGCAAAAGTGTGGTGTTCAGCCCCGCAGAGATATGGTGGTGAAGAAAGAAGTTTTTCGATTGTGAAAATTTTCCCGAACGAGTTTCTGTGGTGGAGTGTTTGGAAGTGTTGCCTCCGGAGGGTGACCAGAAAGGGGCGGTGAAGAAGTTTCTGACTGATTAGTGGTCAAGCAGCTAGAAAGAGCAAAGAGCAGTAACATCAGCAGCAGCAGCAGTCTCTGGAAGATAAAACTGGCCGCGGCTGCACCGATGGCCCTGGTGACCGTCCAACGATCGCCAAGCCTCGCTGGATCCTCCCACAGTTCCAACTCGGTATGTAGGACTGCGCAACCTTTATGAGGGTTTATTATGGGATGCATGCAAGCAGACGACAGGCATGGATTTGCATTGATCGATGATCCGATCCGTGATGATGATGGTCATCGCAGACTTTTTTGGGGCCTGTTTACCATTTTTGGGGAGGGACTGCCGTAAACGGCATTTTTTTTTTCTTTCGGACGAAATCTCGCTCACTTTTCGCCTTTCCGATCGGTGTGGGTTCTTTTCACTCTAGCGTAACATTTGGGAAAGTCTAAATAAGATGCCAAATTATGGCATTCCGGTTAGAATCCGGATAATAGTAACATGGGATGTCCTTTTATCATTTTGCCATTGAAAACATATGATATAATGAATGGAACTTCTGGAGGAATCTCCGGAGGAACTTCTGGAGGAATCTCCGGAGGAACTTCTGGAGGAATCTCCGGAGGAACTTCTGGAGGAATCTCCGGAGGAACTTCTGGAGGAATGTCCGGAGGAACTTCTGGAGGAATCTCCGGAGGAACTTCTGGAGGAATCTCCGGAGGAACTTCTGGAGGAATCTCCGGAGGAACTTCTGGAGGAATCTCCGGAGGAACTTCTGGAGGAATCTCCGGAGGAACTTCTGGAGGAATCTCCGGAGGAACTTCTGGAGGAATCTCTGGAGGAATCTCCGGAGGAACTTCTGGAGGAATCTCCGGAGGAACTTCTGGAGGAATCTCCGGAAGAACTTCTGGAGGAACTTCTGGAGGAATCTCCGGAGGAATCTCAGGAGGAACTCCCGGAGGAATCTCCGGAGGAACTTCTGGAGGAATCTCCGGAGGAACTTCTGGAGGAATCTCCGGAGGAACTTCTGGAGGAATCTCCGGAGGAACTTCTGGAGGAATCTCCTGAGGAACTTCTGGAGGAATCTCCGGAGGAACTTCTGGAGGAATCTCCGGAGGAACTTCTGGAGGAATCTCCGGAGGAACTTCTGGAGGAATCTCCGGAGGAACTTCTGGAGGAATCTCCGGAGGAACTTCTGGAGGAATCTCCGGAGGAACTTCTGGAGGAATCTCCGGAGGAACTTCTGGAGGAATCTCCGGAGGAACTTCTGGAGGAATCTCCGGAGGAACTTCTGGAGGAATCTCCGGAGGAACTTCTGGAGGAATCTCCGGAGGAACTTCTGGAGGAATCTCCGGAGGAACTTCTGGAGGAATCTCCGGAGGAACTTCTGGAGGAATCTCCGGAGGAATCTCCGGAGGAACTTCTGGAGGAATCTCCGGAGGAACTCCTGGATGAATCTCCGGAGGAACTTCTGGAGGAATCTCCGGAGGAACTTCTGGAGGAATCTCCGGAGGAACTTCTGGAGGAATCTCCGGAGGAATTTCTGGGTGAATCTCCGCAGGAACTTCTGGAGGAATCTGCGCAGGAACTTCTTGAGGAATCTCCGGAGGAACTTCTGGGAGGAATCTCCGGAGGAACTTCTGGAGGAATCTCCGGAGGAACTTCTGGAGGAATCTCCGGAGGAACTTCTGGAGGAATCTCCGGAGGAACTTCTGGAGGAATCTCCGGAGGAACTTCTGGAGGAATCTCCGGAGGAACTTCTGGAGGAATCTCCGGAGGAACTTCTGGAGGAATCTCCGGAGGAACTTCTGGAGGAATCTCCGGAGGAACTTCTGGAGGAATCTCCGGAGGAACTTCTGGAGGAATCTCCGGAGGAACTTCTGGAGGAATCTCCGGAGGAACTTCTGGAGGAATCTCCGGAGGAACTCCTGGATGAATCTCCGGAGGAACTTCTGGAGGAATCTCCGGAGGAACTTCTGGAGGAATCTCCGGAGGAACTTCTGGAGGAATCTCCGGAGGAACTTGTGTAGGAATCTCCGGAGGAATTTCTGGGTGAATCTCCGCAGGAACTTCTGGAGGAATCTCCGCAGGAACTTCTTGAGGAATCTCCGGAGGAACTTCTGGGAGGAATCTCCGGAGGAACTTCTGGGAGGAATCTCCGGAGGAACTTCTGGGAGGAATCTCCGGAGGAACTTCTGGGAGGAATCTCCGGAGGAACTTCTGGGAGGAATCTCCGGAGGAACTTCTGGGAGGAATCTCCGGAGGAACTTCTGGGAGGAATCTCCGGAGGAACTTCTGGGAGGAATCTCCGGAGGAACTTCTGGGAGGAATCTCCGGAGGAACTTCTGGGAGGAATCTCCGGAGGAACTTCTGGGAGGAATCTCCGGAGGAACTTCTGGGAGGAATCTCCGGAGGAACTTCTGGGAGGAATCTCCGGAGGAACTTCTGGAGGAATCTCCGGAGGAACTTGTGTAGGAATCTCCGGAGGAACTTCTGGAGGAATCTCCGGAGGAACTTCTGGAGGAATCTCCGGAGGAACTTGTGTAGGAATCTCCGGAGGAATTTCTGGGTGAATCTCCGCAGGAACTTCTGGAGGAATCTCCGCAGGAACTTCTTGAGGAATCTCCGGAGGAACTTCTGGGAGGAATCTCCGGAGGAACTTCTGGGAGGAATCTCCGGAGGAACTTCTGGGAGGAATCTCCGGAGGAACTTCTGGGAGGAATCTCCGGAGGAACTTCTGGGAGGAATCTCCGGAGGAACTTCTGGGAGGAATCTCCGGAGGAACTTCTGGGAGGAATCTCCGGAGGAACTTCTGGGAGGAATCTCCGGAGGAACTTCTGGGAGGAATCTCCGGAGGAACTTCTGGGAGGAATCTCCGGAGGAACTTCTGGGAGGAATCTCCGGAGGAACTTCTGGGAGGAATCTCCGGAGGAACTTCTGGGAGGAATCTCCGGAGGAACTTCTGGGAGGAATCTCCGGAGGAACTTCTGGGAGGAATCTCCGGAGGAACTTCTGGGAGGAATCTCCGGAGGAACTTCTGGGAGGAATCTCCGGAGGAACTTCTGGGAGGAATCTCCGGAGGAACTTCTGGGAGGAATCTCCGGAGGAACTTCTGGGAGGAATCTCCGGAGGAACTTCTGGGAGGAATCTCCGGAGGAACTTCTGGGAGGAATCTCCGGAGGAACTTCTGGGAGGAATCTCCGGAGGAACTTCTGGGAGGAATCTCCGGAGGAACTTCTGGGAGGAATCTCCGGAGGAACTTCTGGAGGAATCTCCGGAGGAACTTCTGGGAGGAATCTCCGGAGGAACTTCTGGGAGGAATCTCCGGAGGAACTTCTGGGAGGAATCTCCGGAGGAACTTCTGGGAGGAATCTCCGGAGGAACTTCTGGGAGGAATCTCCGGAGGAACTTCTGGGAGGAATCTCCGGAGGAACTTCTGGGAGGAATCTCCGGAGGAACTTCTGGGAGGAATCTCCGGAGGAACTTCTGGGAGGAATCTCCGGAGGAACTTCTGGGAGGAATCTCCGGAGGAACTTCTGGGAGGAATCTCCGGAGGAACTTCTGGAGGAATCTCCGGAGGAACTTCTGGGAGGAATCTCCGGAGGAACTTCTGGGAGGAATCTCCGGAGGAACTTCTGGGAGGAATCTCCGGAGGAACTTCTGGGAGGAATCTCCGGAGGAACTTCTGGAGGAATCTCCGGAGGAACTTCTGGAGGAATCTCCGGAGGAACTTCTGGAGGAATCTCCGGAGGAACTTCTGGAGGAATCTCCGAAGGAACTTCTGGAGGAATCTCCGGAGGAACTTCTGGAGGAATCTCCGGAGGAACTTCTGGAGGAATCTCCGGAGGAACTTCTGGAGGAATCTCCGGAGGAACTTCTGGAGGAATCTCCGGAGGAACTTCTGGAGGAATCTCCGGAGGAACTTCTGGAGGAATCTCCGGAGGAACTTCTGGAGGAATCTCCGGAGGAACTTCTGGAGGAATCTCCGGAGGAACTTCTGGAGGAATCTCCGGAGGAACTTCTGGAGGAATCTCCGGAGGAACTTCTGGAGGAATCTCCGGAGGAACTTCTGGAGGAATCTCCGGAGGAACTTCTGGAGGAATCTTCGGAGGAACCTCCGGAGGAACTTCTGGAGGAATCTTTGGAGGAATCTCCGGAGGAACTTCTGGAGGAATCTCCGGAGGAACTTCTGGAGGAATCTCCGGAGGAACTTCTGGAGGAATCTCCGGAGGAACTTCTGGAGGAATCTCCGGAGGAACTTCTGGAGGAATCTCCGGAGGAACTTCTGGAGGAATCTCCGGAGGAACTTCTGGAGGAATCTCCGGAGGAACTTCTGGAGGAATCTCCGGAGGAACTTCTGGAGGAATCTCCGGAGGAATCTCCGGAGGAACTTCTGGAGGAATCTCCGGAGGAACTCCTGGATGAATCTCCGGAGGAACTTCTGGAGGAATCTCCGGAGGAACTTCCGGAGGAATCTCCGGAGGAACTTCTGGAGGAATCTCCGGAGGAACTTGTGTAGGAATCTCCGGAGGAATTTCTGGGTGAATCTCCGCAGGAACTTCTGGAGGAATCTCCGCAGGAACTTCTTGAGGAATCTCCGGAGGAACTTCTGGGAGGAATCTCCGGAGGAACTTCTGGGAGGAATCTCCGGAGGAACTTCTGGGAGGAATCTCCGGAGGAACTTCTGGGAGGAATCTCCGGAGGAACTTCTGGGAGGAATCTCCGGAGGAACTTCTGGGAGGAATCTCCGGAGGAACTTCTGGGAGGAATCTCCGGAGGAACTTCTGGGAGGAATCTCCGGAGGAACTTCTGGGAGGAATCTCCGGAGGAACTTCTGGGAGGAATCTCCGGAGGAACTTCTGGGAGGAATCTCCGGAGGAACTTCTGGGAGGAATCTCCGGAGGAACTTCTGGGAGGAATCTCCGGAGGAACTTCTGGGAGGAATCTCCGGAGGAACTTCTGGGAGGAATCTCCGGAGGAACTTCTGGAGGAATCTCCGGAGGAACTTGTGTAGGAATCTCCGGAGGAACTTCTGGAGGAATCTCCGGAGGAACTTCTGGAGGAATCTCCGGAGGAACTTGTGTAGGAATCTCCGGAGGAATTTCTGGGTGAATCTCCGCAGGAACTTCTGGAGGAATCTCCGCAGGAACTTCTTGAGGAATCTCCGGAGGAACTTCTGGGAGGAATCTCCTGAGGAACTTCTGGGAGGAATCTCCGGAGGAACTTCTGGGAGGAATCTCCGGAGGAACTTCTGGGAGGAATCTCCGGAGGAACTTCTGGGAGGAATCTCCGGAGGAACTTCTGGGAGGAATCTCCGGAGGAACTTCTGGGAGGAATCTCCGGAGGAACTTCTGGGAGGAATCTCCGGAGGAACTTCTGGGAGGAATCTCCGGAGGAACTTCTGGGAGGAATCTCCGGAGGAACTTCTGGGAGGAATCTCCGGAGGAACTTCTGGGAGGAATCTCCGGAGGAACTTCTGGGAGGAATCTCCGGAGGAACTTCTGGGAGGAATCTCCGGAGGAACTTCTGGGAGGAATCTCCGGAGGAACTTCTGGGAGGAATCTCCGGAGGAACTTCTGGGAGGAATCTCCGGAGGAACTTCTGGGAGGAATCTCCGGAGGAACTTCTGGGAGGAATCTCCGGAGGAACTTCTGGGAGGAATCTCCGGAGGAACTTCTGGGAGGAATCTCCGGAGGAACTTCTGGGAGGAATCTCCGGAGGAACTTCTGGGAGGAATCTCCGGAGGAACTTCTGGGAGGAATCTCCGGAGGAACTTCTGGGAGGAATCTCCGGAGGAACTTCTGGAGGAATCTCCGGAGGAACTTCTGGAGGAATCTCCGGAGGAACTTCTGGGAGGAATCTCCGGAGGAACTTCTGGGAGGAATCTCCGGAGGAACTTCTGGGAGGAATCTCCGGAGGAACTTCTGGGAGGAATCTCCGGAGGAACTTCTGGGAGGAATCTCCGGAGGAACTTCTGGGAGGAATCTCCGGAGGAACTTCTGGGAGGAATCTCCGGAGGAACTTGTGGGAGGAATCTCCGGAGGAACTTCTGGGAGGAATCTCCGGAGGAACTTCTGGAGGAATCTCCGGATGAACTTCTGGGAGGAATCTCCGGAGGAACTTCTGGGAGGAATCTCCGGAGGAACTTCTGGGAGGAATCTCCGGAGGAACTTCTGGGAGGAATCTCCGGAGGAACTTCTGGGAGGAATCTCCGGAGGAACTTCTGGAGGAATCTACGGAGGAACTTCTGGAGGAATCTCCGGAGGAACTTCTGGAGGAATCTCCGGAGGAACTTCTGGAGGAATCTCCGAAGGAACTTCTGGAGGAATCTCCGGAGGAACTTCTGGAGGAATCTCCGGAGGAACTTCTGGAGGAATCTCCGGAGGAACTTCTGGAGGAATCTTCGGAGGAACCTCCGGAGGAACTTCTGGAGGAATCTTTGGAGGAATTTCTGGAGGAATCTCCGGAGGAACTTCTGGAGGAATCTCCGGAGGAACTTCTGGAGGAATCTCCGGAGGAACTTCTGGAGGAATCTCCGGAGGAACTTCTGGAGGAATCTCCGGAGGAACTTCTGGAGGAATCTCCGGGGGAACTTCTGGAGGAATCTCCGGAGGAACTTCTGGTTGAATTTTCGGAAGAATTCCTAGAGTAATCCTACACGGATAAATCAAACTACCTAATTTTTGGGTCGGTTTTACTCAAAGCTGAGTATATCGAATAAACTAGTTACCCAAAATTAGGTTGTTTTCCCTCTTTCCCCCACCGATGTTGTCAAAAACAAACAGAGATGCGTCTACCCAATGGGGGTCCTTGAGCCCAATAAGCCAATTTTGAGTAAATGTAGGTATACTCAAATTTGGGTTGAATGAGGGGGGGTCTTGGGTTGAATTTACCTACTCTTAAGTATATTTTTTTTTTTGATGGAGGTAAAGGCAATTTACCTAGTGTGAGTTTAATCGATTTACTCAAATTTGGCTTATTGGGCGGAACTATGGGATTGCGTCAAAAGAACTCAATTTTGGGCAGTTTGGCGGTTCCGTGTAGAAACAACATGAGGGATCCACAAAAAACATAAACATTTGCAGGAACTTTTAAGAGTATCTTAAGGAGTTCCTAGTAGAATCTGTTACATATTTTTTTGGAGGAGTTCCTGATGGAATCTCTGCTAGATTCCTTGAAGGAATTACAGGAAAAATCCTCGAAGAAATTAGAAGGAAATGCTTGTAGGAACTACTTAAGGAATCCTCGGAGGAATTATTGGAAGAACCATCGGTGTAATACCTTAAGATATATCTGGAGATATTGTTTAAGATGCTCTTTGAGTAGCTTTAGAACTAAATTTTAAAAATATTCTTGCAGGGATTTCCAGAGGAGTTTATAAAAGCTTTTTCTTGATAAATCCTTGGAAGAAGATGTAAGAGAAATTCCTTGAGAAAATACTGAAGAATTTTTTAACTCGAGGAAGCCTCCGAGAAACTCCCGAAATGAGTTTTTGGACGAATTGTTGGAGGAGTGCTTGAAGAAACCCCTTGAGGAATCCTGGGAGGTAGTTTCGCAGGAATCTTCGCAGACATTCCTGGACCAATCTTCTAAGGAGTTTGGGAAATCCCTGCAAGAATATTTTTAAAATTTAGTTCTAAAGCTACTCAAAGAGCATCTTAAACAATATCTCCAGATATATCTTAAGGTATTACACCGATGGTTCTTCCAATAATTCCTCCGAGGATTCCTTAAGTAGTTCCTACAAGCATTTCCTTCTAATTTCTTCGAGGATTTTTCCTGTAATTCCTTCAAGGAATCTAGCAGAGATTCCATCAGGAACTCCTCCAAAAAAATATGTAACAGATTCTACTAGGAACTCCTTAAGATACTCTTAAAAGTTCCTGCAAATGTTTATGTTTTTTGTGGATCCCTCATGTTGTTTCTACACGGAACCGCCAAACTGCCCAAAATTGAGTTCTTTTGACGCAATCCCATAGTTCCGCCCAATAAGCCAAATTTGAGTAAATCGATTAAACTCACACTAGGTAAATTGCCTTTACCTCCATCAAAAAAAAAAATATACTTAAGAGTAGGTAAATTCAACCCAAGACCCCCCCTCATTCAACCCAAATTTGAGTATACCTACATTTACTCAAAATTGGCTTATTGGGCTCAAGGACCCCCATTGGGTAGACGCATCTCTGTTTGTTTTTGACAACATCGGTGGGGGAAAGAGGGAAAACAACCTAATTTTGGGTAACTAGTTTATTCGATATACTCAGCTTTGAGTAAAACCGACCCAAAAATTAGGTAGTTTGATTTATCCGTGTAGGATTACTCTAGGAATTCTTCCGAAAATTCAACCAGAAGTTCCTCCGGAGATTCCTCCAGAAGTTCCCCCGGAGATTCCTCCAGAAGTTCCTCCGGAGATTCCTCCAGAAGTTCCTCCGGAGATTCCTCCAGAAGTTCCTCCGGAGATTCCTCCAGAAGTTCCTCCGGAGATTCCTCCAGAAGTTCCTCCGGAGATTCCTCCAGAAATTCCTCCAAAGATTCCTCCAGAAGTTCCTCCGGAGGTTCCTCCGAAGATTCCTCCAGAAGTTCCTCCGGAGATTCCTCCAGAAGTTCCTCCGGAGATTCCTCCAGAAGTTCCTCCGGAGATTCCTCCAGAAGTTCCTTCGGAGATTCCTCCAGAAGTTCCTCCGGAGATTCCTCCAGAAGTTCCTCCGGAGATTCCTCCAGAAGTTCCTCCGTAGATTCCTCCAGAAGTTCCTCCGGAGATTCCTCCCAGAAGTTCCTCCGGAGATTCCTCCCAGAAGTTCCTCCGGAGATTCCTCCCAGAAGTTCCTCCGGAGATTCCTCCCAGAAGTTCCTCCGGAGATTCCTCCCAGAAGTTCATCCGGAGATTCCTCCAGAAGTTCCTCCGGAGATTCCTCCCAGAAGTTCCTCCGGAGATTCCTCCCACAAGTTCCTCCGGAGATTCCTCCCAGAAGTTCCTCCGGAGATTCCTCCCAGAAGTTCCTCCGGAGATTCCTCCCAGAAGTTCCTCCGGAGATTCCTCCCAGAAGTTCCTCCGGAGATTCCTCCCAGAAGTTCCTCCGGAGATTCCTCCCAGAAGTTCCTCCGGAGATTCCTCCCAGAAGTTCCTCCGGAGATTCCTCCAGAAGTTCCTCCGGAGATTCCTCCAGAAGTTCCTCCGGAGATTCCTCCCAGAAGTTCCTCCGGAGATTCCTCCCAGAAGTTCCTCCGGAGATTCCTCCCAGAAGTTCCTCCGGAGATTCCTCCCAGAAGTTCCTCCGGAGATTCCTCCCAGAAGTTCCTCCGGAGATTCCTCCCAGAAGTTCCTCCGGAGATTCCTCCCAGAAGTTCCTCCGGAGATTCCTCCCAGAAGTTCCTCCGGAGATTCCTCCCAGAAGTTCCTCCGGAGATTCCTCCCAGAAGTTCCTCCGGAGATTCCTCCCAGAAGTTCCTCCGGAGATTCCTCCCAGAAGTTCCTCCGGAGATTCCTCCCAGAAGTTCCTCCGGAGATTCCTCCCAGAAGTTCCTCCGGAGATTCCTCCCAGAAGTTCCTCCGGAGATTCCTCCCAGAAGTTCCTCCGGAGATTCCTCCCAGAAGTTCCTCCGGAGATTCCTCCCAGAAGTTCCTCCGGAGATTCCTCCCAGAAGTTCCTCCGGAGATTCCTCCCAGAAGTTCCTCCGGAGATTCCTCCCAGAAGTTCCTCCGGAGATTCCTCCCAGAAGTTCCTCCGGAGATTCCTCCCAGAAGTTCCTCCGGAGATTCCTCCCAGAAGTTCCTCAGGAGATTCCTCCCAGAAGTTCCTCCGGAGATTCCTCAAGAAGTTCCTGCGGAGATTCCTCCAGAAGTTCCTGCGGAGATTCACCCAGAAATTCCTCCGGAGATTCCTACACAAGTTCCTCCGGAGATTCCTCCAGAAGTTCCTCCGGAGATTCCTCCAGAAGTTCCTCCGGAGATTCCTACACAAGTTCCTCCGGAGATTCCTCCAGAAGTTCCTCCGGAGATTCCTCCCAGAAGTTCCTCCGGAGATTCCTCCCAGAAGTTCCTCCGGAGATTCCTCCCAGAAGTTCCTCCGGAGATTCCTCCCAGAAGTTCCTCCGGAGATTCCTCCCAGAAGTTCCTCCGGAGATTCCTCCCAGAAGTTCCTCCGGAGATTCCTCCCAGAAGTTCCTCCGGAGATTCCTCCCAGAAGTTCCTCCGGAGATTCCTCCCAGAAGTTCCTCCGGAGATTCCTCCCAGAAGTTCCTCCGGAGATTCCTCCCAGAAGTTCCTCCGGAGATTCCTCCCAGAAGTTCCTCCGGAGATTCCTCCCAGAAGTTCCTCCGGAGATTCCTCCCAGAAGTTCCTCCGGAGATTCCTCAAGAAGTTCCTGCGGAGATTCCTCCAGAAGTTCCTGCGGAGATTCACCCAGAAATTCCTCCGGAGATTCCTACACAAGTTCCTCCGGAGATTCCTCCAGAAGTTCCTCCGGAGATTCCTCCGGAAGTTCCTCCGGAGATTCCTCCAGAAGTTCCTCCGGAGATTCATCCAGGAGTTCCTCCGGAGATTCTGAAGAATTTTTTAACTCGAGGAAGCCTCCGAGAAACTCCCGAAATGAGTTTTTGGACGAATTGTTGGAGGAGTGCTTGAAGAAACCCCTTGAGGAATCCTGGGAGGTAGTTTCGCAGGAATCTTCGCAGACATTCCTGGACCAATCTTCTAAGGAGTTTGGGAAATCCCTGCATAAACTTTAAAGAGGTTGTATGAGAAAGATGTTCTCGTAGGAATTCCGTGAGAAATTATTAGATGGATTTTTAAATATTTTTTAAATTATTGGAGGAATCTGACGAAAATTTTGAAAGAACCTTCAAAGGAATACAGCAGAATGATACTTGTGGATATGTCTAAAGGCATCTCTGGAGAAAACATCGATTAGAGATATTCCCGGCAAAATCCATTGAGGAATTATTGGAGAAATCGTCAAAGAGCTTTCGAAAAAATCACTGGAAGAATGTTTGTTACCGATCGAAAAATTTACTGTGTAATTCCTGGAGTAACCCCCAAAGTAAATTTTGGTGTAATGCTCGGAAGAACTCTGGAGAATCCTAGGCGAAACTTTGGCAGTCATTTGTAACCCTTCAGGACGCGTGCCGTTGTAAAAAGTACAGCACTGCCAAAAAACCTTGCTCGTCGTGTACAACGCGAACGCGATGCTGTTTGAAGATCAAAGGGTGCGTGTCCTGAAAGATTAATTATTCTCACAGAAATTTCTTATTATGTAGGAATTTCAGAATCAAACAAATCTAAACAAATTCTTTATTGGAATCCCCAGGAGAAACTTCTGGATGTTTTGTTTTGCAGTCCAGGAATAATTATCGGGAGGGCATTTTGAAGGAATCCTCCGGCATGTCCTCGGGATAAAACCATACCAGGGATCTCCAGGACGTAAACCAGTCACGTCTAGAAATCTGTAGAAGACACTCGAACTCTATTTTAACTTAAAAAAGTAGATTGCTGCCATGTTGTCGTGTTTCGAAGAACATGTTATAGGGTATTGGTTCCCTTATTAAGCATGTGGCTCCCATTTTCATCCTACGAAAAACAAAGGATTGAAGCGCTGTTTGTTTTGTTTCTTATTTTTGTATTTTTTGTTAGAAATGAGCACCTATGAAAACAAAAAGAACGAAATCAATCGGTGCCGTAATCGCTTGTTTTCGGATAGGATGAATATGGGAGCGTGAGATTACTGATGGCACACATACCCTATTCACTGAATTTAAATCAGATGACTTTAGAACAAATAAAGCATCAGGAAGTACATCTGATAAGCTTGATATAAAACCCGTTGAACCTTCAACAACATGGTCACGGAGATACTACTAGAAAGCTAGCGTAATGTGTTCATGAAGGATGGTACCTCGTGCTGTCGTGTTACGCTGGAATGGATAGTTAATCTTAGATATGCTTGCAGGAGTTTCTACTGGAATTCCTGCTGAATTAAAAGTTCCTTCTAAAATTTCTCTAGAAGTCCCTTGGAACATGTCACTTCGATATCATTCAAGAATGGCTCCACAAATTTTTGCTATAAAATAAATTTCTCGAGGAAATCCTTACAAAATTTTTCAGGAGTTCCTGTAAGAGATATTTTTTTGGGACTTCTCTAGTGGTATCCTCAGGATACTTTCTAGAAGTTCCTTCAGATATTCCTGCGTTCCACATGCAATTTCTTAGCATGTTTCTGCTGGGCAGCATCTCTGGTGTTCCTCCAGCAATTCTATCTGGGGATTCCCAGATATCTAGTGACACATTCTGAAATTCCTTTTGAGAAGCCTTCTGGAGACTCCTGTAGGAATTCTATCTGGGGATACTTTCAGGAATGTCTGCTGGGGATTCAGTAATATCTACAGAAGTTCCTCTACCCTCTACTTCCCATGGTTGCTCTAGAGCACCATCGATTTTCGACAAACTCGGGACAAACGGAATTGGATAAACATGATGCAATAATTTTCAGAACATGATTGTAACCTCACCTACACGGAAAAAAATCCATTCCCAAGACCATGAATATGACTCATAGTTTCCCGATATTTTTATGATTTTATGTTATAAATATACACCATGATTAAATTTTATGATCTTATGATTGATTTCACCATAACGCTATGCACCCGTTATTGTTTTGGCTTTCGACGACCAAAAATGGAAAATATAATCATGAAGCTATGATTAAATAAGCTGGGATCATGAGTAGCATTCATGAAGCCAAGAATAATTTTCATAAACCTGGATGCAGATCCTGATGCTTTACCACCAGATTCATAAAATTATGGTTTGGTGAGGTAGAACCATGCATAGAATTCATGGAATCAAAAAATACTTTTATGATTCCGTCGTCGTCGGACCTATATGCTTCTCAGTCAAATTCATAAAATCATGGTTGAGGGAGATGGAACCATGCATAGAATTCATGGAATTAAGAATTACTTTT
Organism: Aedes albopictus; assembly: GCF_035046485.1. NCBI lineage: Eukaryota > Metazoa > Arthropoda > Insecta > Diptera > Culicidae > Aedes > Aedes albopictus. The sequence goes on from NC_085136.1 coordinate 102,921,910, forward strand.
ATGATTCCGTCGTCGTCGGACCTCAATGTTTCTCAGGCAAATTCATAAAATCATGGTTGAGGGAAATGGAACCATGCATAGAATTCATGGAATTAAGAATTACTTTTATGATTCCGTCGTCGTCGGACCTCAATGTTTCTCAGTCAAATTCATAAAATCATGGTTGAGGGAGATGGAACCATGCATAGAATTCATGGAATTAAGAATTACTTTTATGATTCCGTCGTCGTCGGACCTCAATGTTTCTCAGTCAAATTTATAAAATCATGGTTGAGGGAGATGGAACCATGCATAGAATTCATGGAATTAAGAATTACTTTTATGATTCCGTCGTCGTCGGACCTATATGCTTCTCAGTCAAATTCATAAAATCATGGTTGAGGGAGATGGAGCCATGCATAGAATTCATGGAATTAAGAATTACTTTTATGATTCCGTCGTCGTCGGACCTCAATGTTTCTCAGTCAAATTCATAAAATCATGGTTAAGGGAGATGGAACCATGCATAGAATTCATGGAATTAAGAATTACTTTTATGATTCCGTCGTCGTCGGACCTCAATGTTTCTCAGTCAAATTCATAAAATCATGGTTGAGGGAGATGGAACCATGCATAGAATTCATGGAATTAAGAATTACTTTTATGATTCCGTCGTCGTCGGTCCCAAATGCTTTTAATTAGATTAATAAAACGATGCAAGCTAAAATCATAAGAAAATAAAATACGTGATATCAGAGCCCATTTCTATGATTTTGGGACCTATCCATCATCCTTTTTTTCTATGAGCAAGCAGCACTTTTTAGTTGGCCTCTAGTTAGTGAAGATATGTAATGTTCAAATATAAAAGAGAACAACAATGATCGAACTCACCGGATAATCATATTTAGCTGGTTTATTATTTTTGTCTTTGGCATCTACATCCAACAGGCTAAGAATGCCCTCCAAACCACATCAATTGTTCACTAGTTCACATCACTTGCAGAGTCTCCGAACTCGTCGAACGATGGATAAACCGGAAAAATAGAGAGAATTACCGAAAATTAACGCGCGATTCTCACTTTGCTTCACCCTCCGTACATAAACTCGGAACTACGACGGATGGCACAACGAAAACGCGAACTGGGCACTGTTTACTTTTTGCGCGTTTACTTTTTAGTCAATCGACTCCCAACAACCTGCCGAATCTTACGGGCACACTGTTTCGATGTTCCATTTCCTCATATATGCACATTTATTACTCTAACCAAAAAAAAACTTTGCAAAAATAGCAGGTTCAACTTTTTCCACATGTCTGTGCTGAACGACCGCGCGATTTATATAATTGCATATGGCAGATAAGTGTAACGCTAGGAAGCGACCATGAATATAATTTATGAAAATGCTTGTTTCTATTCATATTTCTGGTCAACTCATTCATGATATTATGTGTAGTAGGCTATAGTAGGCATTGACTTAGGATACAGATTAGGTTTGACATTAGACTGGCTTAGAATGTAATAAACCACTGAAACAGCAAGACGTGTAATTATTGCTATAATTCAGAAGTGGGATAACATCATGTTCCTTCGAAGCCAAAAAACTTCCGCTGAACTGGAGAAAAATGCTACACCGAGTATTGGAGAAATGGAGAATCAGGGATATCTCGAAAATTCTGCCGAAACCGTCTACCCAAGTTACTCAAATGCTGCTGGCAGTGCTGTTAATTCTGTCGATTCGCTATCCAGGAGAGTGGAGGATGATATGCATTTTGAAATGAGGAGAAGTTCACTTGAAGAAGGCGGACAATTTGCTGCAGGTATCGTCGTGTCAAGCGCAATGAATGCTGCAGCTGCCGCTGTCCAACCGACTGCCGGATCAGTGTCGAATTGCATTGGAAACGGTGGCGGAGACAATATTTGTGATGTGTGTAACAATAATCGTGGAAATTTGTCGGCTCAAGGAGAAATCTCAGGGATCAACGCAAGTCCTGTTGGTCCACCAGTTCATTTCAAACCAGAAGAAATTTCACTGATGCTGCCGTCGTATTCTGGAAGTGCTGAAGAAGATGTCAACCATTTTGTTGCTATACTTGAAAACACGAAACAAGCTTTGAATATCGATGATTTCATTATGAAGCTGGTTGTCATTCGTAATCTGAAAGCTAATGCTCTATCGTGGTTACACTCTCAAGCGGATTTTATGACGAAGGATTATGCTGAAATAATTAGAAGTTTGAAGGTGTTTTTCGACCGCCCAATCAATACGTTTGAGATTAGGAAGCGCTTGGAGAAGAAAACATGGTCTGGACTATTTGAAACCTTTGCCGATTACTGTCAAGCTAAGAAAGTTCTTGCCCAAAAATTGAAGATGCCGGATCAAGAATTAGTAGACTACATTGTGGAAGGCATTTTGGATCCCGTTCTTAAAAATCAAGCCAGAATGTCAAACTTCAAAACCGTTACAGAAATAGTTCAAGCTTTTCGCATGATTGGAAATGATTCAAGATATCAAGCCCCATTGAGAAATTCAGTCAAGTGCTACACCTGTAATCAGTTTGGACATGTTGCTGCTTGTTGCTGGAAGACGCGTGAAAATTTTGGACAACCGGAACGATATCAGAGAAATCCTGGTAATGGAATTGCTGCATCAAAACGAGTGAATGCTGTTGCAGAAAATGACTTAGCACTAGGAGATGGACGACATGGCATTGTAGATTTTCAGTTAGCTGATCATAACAGTAGACTTAAAGCTTTATTCGATACTGGAAGTCCAATTTCACTAATACGCCGGGGTTTGGTTGAAAAATTCAAAATTTCTAAATTTAATAACAGTAAATATTACCGGAGTATTAGTGGAAATAGACTTAAAATATTAGGCATTTTTAGAACTGAAATAATTATCCAAAATATTCGTTTCAGAGTTGAATTCCATGTAATCGCGGATAAGTTTATGGGACTCGTCGATGGCATAATCGGACGAGATGTGATCATGCGTCCAGATGTTCGAACGATTATTCAAAATGGAATCCGAATGTATGAGGATGATAAAAGGTATTTGCAGATTGAAAATCCATCAATGATAAAGGTAAATAGAAATCACATATGTAACATCAGTTCAGATACGTATAAAACTTTGATTAAGAATATTGGAAAAGTAACTGATGACCAAAAGGCAAAATTTTTAGAATATTTCAAAACTTATTATTACTTTAATAAAAAACCTTCAAAACCAGTTACAAACTATGAAATGACCATAAGTCTTAAAAAAGAAGAATATTTCCATTTTAAACCTAGAAGATTATCCTTTGCTCAGAAAAATAAAGTTGATGAAAAAATCGAAGAGCTTTTGAAAGAAGGAATCATTAAAGAAAGCAATTCACCTTATGCGAGTCCAATTGTATTAATTCCCAAAAAGGATAATGATTTCAGACTATGCGTTGATTATAGAAAATTGAATAAAAATACCGTTAGAGATAATTACCCATTGCCTATTATAGATGATTTAATTGATTCTTTGAGAGGTAAAACTGTTTTTTCAATTATTGATCTGAAATCCGGATTTCATCAAATAAGAATAGCTGAGGAATCCACTAAATATACATCGTTTGTAACACCAAAAGGCCAATATGAATATCTGCGTGTGCCATTTGGATTATGCAATGCTCCTGCAGTATTTCAACGATTTATAAACAAAATTTTTAAAGAATTAATTGATGATGGTAAAATTATTGTTTATATTGATGACATTTTAATTGCAAGTAAAAATTTTGATGAACATTTTGAAACGTTGGCAAAAGTTTTTCAAATTTTAAATGATAATTTATTGGAAATAAATGTAAGTAAATGTCATTTTTTGTTTGACGAAATAGAATACTTAGGTTACACAATAAATAAATTTGGCAAAAAGCTTAATAATAGCCATATTGAAAATATTTCAAATTTTCCTGTTCCTAAAAATAGTAAAGAAGTTCAGAGATTTTTAGGCCTCACTAGCTATTTCAGAAAATTTGTCAAAAACTTTGCAACTATAGCGAGACCTTTGTATAACCTTTTGAGGAAAGACACAAAATTTGTATTTGATGATGTAGCATTAGAAGCGTTTAATACGTTGAAAAACAGATTGATTTCTTCACCAATTCTTGCAATTTATGATCCACACGCTGAAACACAACTTCACTGTGACGCAAGTTCTCTTGGATTTGGAGCCATTCTACTACAAAAACAAAATGATAATAATTTTCATCCAGTTTCATATTTTAGCAGAAAAACAGATGAACTTGAATCAAAATTACATAGTTTTGAGCTTGAGACACTGGCAGTAGTTTATGCCATCAAAAGATTTCACATTTATTTGTCAGGAATTCACTTTAAAATTTTTACGGATTGTAATGCTTTGGTGCAAACTTTATCAAAAAAAGATGTTAACCCAAAAATTTGTAGATGGGTAATGTTTCTAGAAAACTATAATTTTGATTTACAATATAAAGATGGCTCAAAAATGCAACATGTTGATGCTCTTAGTCGTCAAAATCCAATTGAAAAATATCAATCAGTTGATGACGAAATTCAACGAATTGGTTCAATAGAAGAAAATAGCGAAGACAACACTATAAATGTTCTTAATGAAAACGATATAGAACAAAACATAATAATAGCACAAGAACAAGATCAGAAAATAGTTAAAATAAAACAATTGTTAGAAAGATCTTCATTCCCAGAATTTGAACTTATGAATGGAGTGCTTTTTAAAAAAGATGGCATCAAACGACTATTGGTTGTTCCAAAACTTATGATCGATAATGTAATCAAGTTAAATCATGACAACTGTGGTCATATTGGAATAGAAAAAACTATACATGAGATTAAAAAACAATTTTGGTTTAGTAGAATGAAGAAATTAGTTAAAAGTTATATTAGCAATTGTTTAACTTGTATTTTTTATAGTCCGTCTGAAAGGAAAGAAGGATTTGTCAAAATTATTGATAAAGGTGATAAACCTTTCAATACTATTCATTTAGACTATTATGGACCAATTCAGTTACAATCTTCAAACAGAGCAAAATATGTTTTGGTAATCATAGATGCATTTACAAAATTTACAAAGTTATTCCCTACAAAAACCGTTAGCTCAGATGAAACTATTGTTCATTTAACAAATTTTATGAACTTTTACAGTAAACCGAATAGAATTATAACGGATAGAGGCAAATGTTTTACATCGAAAAAATTTAATGATTTTATGAACATCAATCACATTGAACATGTAAAAACAGCAGCTTATACTCCTGAGGCAAATGGCCAAGTTGAGCGGGTAAATAAGACTTTAACTCCCATGCTTGCAAAATTGTGTCACGAATCATCGAAAAAATGGAATCAGTTGTTACCAAAAGTCGAGTTTGTGTTTAATAATACCTATAATAGGTCAATTGGTAATTTCCCTAGTGTATTATTGTTTGGAGTTCAACAGAACAACTTGGATAGTGAGAATCATAATATTGCAAATTTTGTTGCCAATAAACAAACATTGTCTGAACCAATTAACATTTCGGATGCTCGCGAAAATGCTCGTAATCAAAATTTTAAAAACCAAGTATACAATAAAAGAAATACCGACCGGAAAAGAATTAAGTGCACGGTCTATACTGAAGGTGATTTCATAGTATTGAAAACTGATGAAAAACATAAATTGGCCCCAAAGTATAAAGGACCGTACAAAATTCATAAAGTTTTGCCAAATGATAGGTACGTCGTAACTGATATTGATGGATTTCAAATTGCAAATATTCCGTTTAATTCGGTTTGTTCTCCTCAAAATATGAGGAAATGGATGAGTGATCACATATCTGAAGAAAATGATATCGATGAGGACATCGATAATGTCAGGATGCCCGAGATGTAGTAGGCTATAGTAGGCATTGACTTAGGATACAGATTAGGTTTGACATTAGACTGGCTTAGAATGTAATAAACCACTGAAACAGCAAGACGTGTAATTATTGCTATATTATGAATTTAAATTATGATATTATGAGTTGGCAGACATCATAAGAACATGATTTTTTATTCATGATTAGGGGAATGGATTTTTTTCCGTGTACTAACTACTTGTTTCAATAGTTGAACTTTGTGTATCAATAATCAAAACCCTATTGATCTACAACCAAAATTTTTTTGATCGATTTCGAAAAAGTTAGTCAAATTTCAATAACTTTTGTTTAACCGTTATGTGGCCGGCAAACTTTTTGCTTTTTTCTACACTTGTATTTTAAATGGGTGCTGGGTATTCGGGTACCCTGCCGGCCACATAATGGTTAAGCACTATTTTTTGAAACGCTTCTTTGGCATATATATAGTCGTTAAAAGTCGTGGGAAGGAAAGGGCTAGGGGGTTCCTGCAGAAGTTGCTTTCGAGATTTTTTTATGAGGATTGTTTCAGGAATTTGATCTAAGAATTTCTCCAGCAACTTTTCGAGGTATTCCTAGAGGTTTCCTAGAAAAACATCTAGGAAGATTTCCAGAAATACTTCGTAGAGATTCGCAGAAGAAACTTCAGGAAGGTTACAACAGGAAACTCCCAGAAGGAAGTTCTGGAAGTTCTTGGGTAAAATCCAGAATGAATTTCTTAAAGAATCCTAATGCCTGATAGAGCTCTCGCAGAATCTCGGTAGAAATAAATCGACACCTACTGATAGCAGCTTCCTCTAAGCAGCTTCAATGCTGTAATAGTATTTATTTTCAATTATTATAACTATTTCATGTTATAAAAAAAAACATTTTAGTGTACGATTTCCTCTATCTACAAAAGAAGCTCCGCTGTCACAACTAATAAAACACCTTCTGATCTCTTATTCTGATTCCACAAAGCAGTGTTGCCAGTTTTACCGAGCTAATCAATTTCTATCACACCAGTCCAAAAGGAATTCTAAAAGGGGTATCTGCAGTAATCCCCAAAAGAAACTTCTGAAAATAAACCTCCAAGAACTACTTGGAGAAATCGCAGGGGTCAGAACTTTTTTAGGTATCCAAGTATAATCAAGGTAACCACGGCAGGCATCGTACGTGATTACCTAGAAAAATTCCATAACATTTTTAGAGTAATCTGAGGATCGTGAATAAGAATCCACATATAGATTCCCAAAGAAACTGCTGGAGGATATTTCGGACGAACTTTTAAGAGCCGTCCATAAATTACGTAGCTTTTGGACGGTTTTTGATGCCCTCCTAACCCTAGAAGCATAATCAGAGACTTCCCCTCCCCTTAAAATACTACGTCATTAATGAACGACCCCTGAAGGGATTTCTCTTCGGAAATACTAGAAGAACTTTCACGTATGTGTACCAAAAGATTACCATGAGGAATCTCAGGAACATACTTGGAGGAAACTCGAGGAAACCTGAAAGAGCTTCTGGAGGCTATTCTTCCCTAAGTTACTGCAGGCATGCCTCCAAACGTTCCTGTAGATATTTCTCCAGCAGTTCCTTCTGGAAATTCTTTAGAAAACCATTGGGTAATTTCCCTAGGAGTTCATGCAAGAAATCGTCGGGGAGTTTCTTCAGGAGTTTCTGCAACAATCTAGAGATTCTCCAGAGAAATCAAACATTGATGCTGTTATGGCAACACTGATCACCCTAAGTCAGTCGTTTGGTTTGCCAGACATGGAGCTCAAATATGGGGCGGCTCCACACAAGCAGGTGGCCAAAAATATTTTCGACGGTTTGGAACAGATACATGCGGATTTTCCGGGTAGACAAGGTAGACATTCCCCTTGATTCTAGTAGTAATTCCTGGAACAATCCCCAGAGGAATTGTTGGTGTAATGTTCGGAAGAACTCTGAAGAATCCTAGGAGAAACTTTTGCATCCATTTTAACCCTTTCGGGACGACTTTTTTCACAAACCTCGCCGCTGTAGAACGCGTCAGCGAGTTGGAAATGGCCCAACCGTCCTGAAAGGGTTAAGGTATTCTTTGAATTATTCCTAATGAAATTTCTTGCAATTTATTTGAGAAAAATAAAATCTAAAGAAACTCTTAACTGTATTTGTATCAGTACACCTTAAAACAAATAAAGCATCACAAAGTACATACATGGTCACGAAGGTATTACTAGAAAGCAAGCGTAATTTGTTCATAGAGGTCAGTTCCTCGTGGGATCGCGTTACGCTGGAATGAGTCTTCGTCAGATATTCTTCCCGAAGTCCCTTACAGATATGCCTCCAGAAGTTCCTTCCGGAATTTCTCTAGCAGTCCCTTGAAACATTTCACTTCGAGTTTATTCAAGAATTGGCCCCACAAGTTTTTACTATAATCTCTCGAAAAAAAATGCTCTATAAATTTCACGAGAAAATTCTTCCACAATTTTCCACGAACTCCTGTAAGAGACTTCTCTAGTAGTATCCTCAGGATAGTTCAAACAATCCTGCGTTCGGTGAAAAGAATTAGCTTTTTATTCAAGAAATTCAAGAAATTATTTAAAAACCCTGTGTTCTGTAAGGAATTTCTTTTGGAGCTACTTCGAAAATTCCTCTAGGAGTTCCTTCAGAGAATCCAGAGAACCAACTAACCCACACAACAAGTTAAAATTCTGCGGAATAGAAAGTCAAACTGGATTCGAAGTACCACCCTAACCGGGTCCACAACTTTATCTCTCCTTCGGCTTGTTTAGATGCCAATTTCCCGCACTCTCGCGGCCTACGAGCAACAAGTGTGCGTGTATTGTTTTTAGAATGTTGATATTGAAGCTCGACTGACACATACTATGTCACTTATAGAGAAAGGACTGGATGGTTTTTAGTAGAATCATCTTCAGAAGAAAGTTCTAGAGGAATGTAGAGTAAAAACCAGAATTAATATCTTGAAGAATTCTAATTGAATGCCTGATGGAACTGGAAAGGCCAGGAGAAATTTAATGAGAATTAACCGCGGTTTAATGCTAGAAGAAACTTCTGAAGAAAACTTCGAAGGACCACTTGGACAAATCGCAGGGGTGTGGACAAACAAAACTGAGGTAACCAATCGTACGAGATTACCTAGAGAGGAACTCCAGAACATTTTTTGGAGAAATCTGCGAAGGATCTCAACAATGAATCCACAAATGGATGCCCAAAGAAATTGCTGGACGATTTTTTCGGACGAGCTCCTGGAGAGATTTCCCTTGGAAAATTCTAGGAGAACCTTAAAGTATATCAAACGATTACCATGAGGAATCTCAAGAACATGCTTGGAGAAATCTCAAGGAATAACAGAAGCTCTTTTGGAGGATATTCTTCCCGAACTTCCTACAGGCATGCCTCAATATATTCTACCAGTAGTTCATTTTAGAAGATCATTGGAAAATTTCACTAGGAGTTCATGCAGGAATTTCTCGGAAGAGTTCCTTCAAGAATTCCTTCAGGAGTTTTTGCAATAATCTCTAGAGAAATTCCTTCAATAAATTCTCTTACAAATGCTTTCAAAGTTGTTCCACCAGTTCCTCTAAGAAGTATTTTAGAGACTAATCCCATTTGCAGTCCTATTCGTGCGTTGTCTCCATTCCTGAACGAGAAAGGAGTTCTACGAGTTGGCGGCAGAATCGAACGAGCTCCATCGCTTTCATAGTCGTGTTGCCGAGAAGTCATCGGATCACATACTTCGTTGTGCTTGGCTTTCACCAGCGGTTCCTTCACGCTAACGCCGAGACGGTACGCAACGAGCTGAGACAACGGTTCTACATTCCGAGGATGCGAACAGTAGTACGGAGCGTGTGTTGTCGTAGCTGTCAGTACTGTAAAATCAGGAAAGCAGCTCCAGTTCCACCGATGATGGGACCGCTTCCGAAGATTCGTCTGAATCCCTTCATTCGTCCATCTACGTACGTCGGCGTAGGCCACTTCGAAGTGAAAGTCGGTCGCAGTATTGTGAAGCTTTGGATAGTTTGTTTACGCGTCTCATAGTTTGAGCTGTTCGTCTGGAGCTAGCACACAGTCTGTTAACTAAGTAATCTCGGATAACGGTACCATCTTTGTGGGAGCCAGTCGTCAGTTGACAAAAGAGAACCAAGGCCATCAACGAGGATTATGCGGCTACGTTCACCAACGCCCGTACGCAGTGGCACTTCAACGTTTCTGCAGCCCCGCATATGGGAGGTCCGTGGGAGCGAATGGTGAAGTCTGTAAAAGTAACAATGGCAGCAATATCTGACAGTCCGCATCATCCGAGTTACGAGGTGTTCGAAACCATAATGCTGGAAGCAGAGGGAATTGTTAACAGTCGTCCACTGACCTACGTTACCTTAGAAGCAGCAGATCAAGAAACGCTCACTCCGAACCGCTTCTTGCTGCTGTACAGTTCAAGCGGCATAAACCGTTGGAACTTGGGGACCTAGCTGTGATAATAGATAAGCAGACACGGAAAAGTTGGGAAAGAGGACGGATTCTGGAAGACTTTCCGGACAAATCAGGTCAAGTTCGACGTGCAGTGGTGCAGACAGCCCGAGGAGTCTTTGCCAGGCCAACAGTTCAGCTAACAGTTTTGGATGTTTCGAGTAACGACAAGAAGCCGGATAAAGTCGCTCCGGAAACGGAAGTGATTCACGGGGCGGGGGATGTTACGGACAACACTGTTGAGCGCGAAACTATGGTGAAACCACCGTCCGGTTTCTCGCAACTGAGCGGCTGTTGCCGAGCGGACTGACAGATCGGATAGCAACTGACGGAACAGAGAAAAACAGATCCATTCAGATTTTGCTAGTGCACATATAGGCAGCATTTTGCTCAGTGAATTTAGTGGAATATTTCGATAGTTTCAATCAGTGAAAAATAACAGCAGTTTCCGCACACAGTCAGCACCGCACAGTGCATAATTATTGCAGTCAGTTGAGATTATTCGATCCACACCTTTTCCCAGTTACTGACACACCTGGAAGAGACTCAAAAATACCGAAAATGTAAGAAGTAACTTAGTATCTGTTTACTGACCACCGACTAAATTAGATTACAGTTTTGTAGCTGCTAAGCCTGCAGCTAGAAGAACTGTGTTTGTTCCGACGATCGGGAACAGAATGTGTTGAGCTTCTGGTAGAACTTCTGTGTTACCTGAGAAGTAGTACAACTGTTCCACTTCCTCGCACTCCGCTTCTTCCAGGTGGCGTTTCTCACAGAAGAGGAGGTTCTGGTGTCCCCCTTCCAACTTAAAACGTTCAACGTTCTGCCATGTCCAATGCCGCACTGCTGTCCTGCCCTCCAAAATCATTCTGCATTCGTTGAACCAATCATTTCGTCGACTCCTTTCCGCGTATCCGACGGGGTATTCGGTTTGGTTGTTTATCGCTGCTTTTACTGTACTCCAGCCGCCTTCACATCGAACTCGCCCTCGTCCAGCATCGTTGCCTCTAGATCATGTGTGTATGCTGAGGCGCCATCCGGTTGCTTGGAGTCAAAGTCGCTCTACATCGTACCGTGGCGGTCGTCAGTACCGTACATTGTTAGTGACGAAGAGTTTTTGGGCGTGGTTTGACTGAATCCGGTGGTGATCAGAGTCAATGTTACGCCACGATAGATCCTGACGTCGATAATGTTGCAGAAATGCCGTTCATCAACAACCAAAACGTGTTAGATTTGCGATTCCGTTTGCTGTGGTGATCTCCAGGTTTATCGAGTAGGAACGATGTGTTGGATAAAGGTGCTATGAATGATCGGTGAGTTGTAGGTCATTTCGTTCATCCACTTACTTACCTTATCGATCAGACTAAGGCCAGGGTGGCCTCTGCTGTACATAGTTGCCGTCTCCATTCCACTCGGTCCATGGCTGTTTGTCTGCAGTTCCGCACTCTGCGTAGGGTCCGCAGATCGTCCTCAACTTGGTCGACTCACCTAGCTTGCTGCGCACCACGTCTTCTTGTACCGGTCTTGTACCGGTCTCGAGAACCATTTTAGTCGGGTTGCTATCCGACATTCTGATGACGTGATCCGCCCACCGTAGCCTCCCGATTTTCGCGGTGTGGACGATGGTTGGTTCTCTCAGCAGCTGATGCAGTTCGTGGTTCATTCGCCTTCTCCAAGTCCCGTCTTCCATCTGCCGTCCATCTTCCGTTCGAAAACTTCAAGGGCGCGTTGATCCTCTGCACATAGAGTCCATTTTCGTGCCCATAGAGGACTACCGGTTTAATCAGCGTTTTGTAGATAGTTAACTTCGTGTGACGGCGAACTTTGTTCGATCGAAGAGTTCTGCGAAGTCCAAAGTAAGCTCGATTTCCTGCCAGAATGCGCCTATGAATTTCTCTGTGGCTGTCGTTGTCGGTGGTCACCAGTGGGCCCAAGTACACGAATTCTTCAACCGCCTCGATTTCATCACCGTCGATATAAATTCGGGGTGGCGGGCGTGGTGATTCCTCCCTGAAGCCCTTTGCCATCATGTACTTTGTCTTCGACACATTAATGACTAATCCGATTCGCCTGGCTTCACTCTTTAGTCGGATGTACGTTTCCGCCATCGTCTCAAACTAACGAGCTATAATATCAATATCATCAGCGAAACCAAGCAACTGAACGAAGTTCGTGAAAATCGTCCCACTCGTGTTTATCCTCGCTCTCCTTATTACACCTTCTAACGCAATGTTGAAAAGCAATCACGAAGACCATCAAATTGCCGTAACCCTCTGCGAGATTCGAAGGGACTCGAGAGTGTCCCTGATACTCGAACTACGCACATCACTCGATCCATCGTCGCCTTGATTAATCGTATCAGTTTATCCAGGAATCCGTAATCTGCCATAGCTGTTCTCGATCGATTGTATCATACGCCGATTTGAAATCGTTGAACAAGTGATGTGTGGGCACGTTTTATTCGCGGCATTTCTGCAACATCTGGCGGATGGCGAGCATCTGGTCCGTTGTAGCGCGTTCACCCATGAATCCAGCCTGATATTGCCCCACGAACTCTCTTGCAATCGGTGATAGACGGTGGCATAAAATTTGAGAGAGTACCTTGTAGGCGGCGCTCAGTAGTGTGATCGCGCGATAGTTCCCGCAATCCAACTTATTGCCCTTTTTGTAGATGGGACACACGATACCTTCTATCCACTCCTCCGGTAATACTTCCTCCTCCCAAATCTTGGTAATGACCCAGTGTAGGGCTCTCACCAGTGCTTCTCCACCGTGTTTTAGTAACTCGCTTGGTAGTTGATCTGCTCCAGCGGATATGTTGTTTTTCAACCGGCTAACCTCTTCAATCTCTTGAAGGTCAGGGGCTGGAAATCTTTTGTCCTGTGCACGTACTCCTAGATCTGTTACCGTTCATCCACTGTTGGGCTCCAAACTTTACAATCGTCTGTCTCAATTACTCCGCCTGGCCTACCTGAGTATTTAGGTCCCTTAGGTATGATGATCTTAATGTCGTTGTTTCGGCAGCGATCTTATTCGCGTTCCAGTTGCGCGTAGTAGGCGTCTTTGTCATCATCAGTGCTTCCTGAGTGAGGGCTGTGCACGTTTGTTTTGCTCATGTTGAAGCATCTGTCCTTCATCCTCAAGATGTATATAGGGCACTGCACGAAATTCTCTCCTTCTCTTTCACTCTTACAGAAATTTTGTAAACAACAAGGCCACGAAACGTCAAAATCCCATACAAAATCAAAACAGTGCAGTGCCCTCTTGCTTCGTCGATCGACCACTAACCAACAACGCACCTCTGCATATCACCCATCAGGATGAAAGGTGTTCCAAGCTCGCGTGTGTTGCCACAGCTCTGGTAGATCGTATGATTACCTTTAAACGTTCGCAACAAAGTTGAACAAACCTCTTGCAGCGCTACGATGCCGAACCCGCAGTCCTTTAGTAGATCGGCAAGTATGCGGGTGCTCCCGATGAAGTTGGAGGACAGGCTGTTCCACGTATCGAGCTTCCAATCGTAATTCCGTCTTCTTCGCTGAGATTGTTGGTTTCGTTTCGTATTACTGTATTGTTAACTTTCCGTTGCAACTATTTTCGCATTTTTTTTTGGTGAGCCCGTTCTATGTTACTATTTTTCAACCATGGGCCTTTTCACAAATTACGCGAGTGTTTTGCCGTTGTCATGACACACACATACAGACGCACATTATCTCGAATGCGCCACCCATGTGCGAGTGTGCGTGCACTAGCTGGTCTGTCCGCCGTGTTCGTAGCTTGGCTCTTCTCATGGCTGAATTTGGTGCTGTTTTCGCAATAGTATCTAGCAGCAGCAGCACCGAGGCAAGCAGATTTTTCTCGCTTCTTCTGTTGGATGGCTCTCGTCCGTCGTCGGTCGCGTTGTAGTCGATTGTAGTGTTCACCTCTAGCAGCAAGCAGATTGTTCCTCGTCGCGAAGTCGTCGCCAAAAGAAAAACGCGAAAAAGAATACTAGTGCCTAGAGGAGCCAGTCTTCGGTGCAACAGAAGCAACCAGTCAGTCTGCCAGTCTGTCAGTGAGATGAAGATCTTCCAAGGATAAGTTTCTCTTTTTGCTGCTTCGCCAGACACAGCTCGACAAAACGACGAAAAGCTAGATTCTTTGATATTGTTCAATCGGATTCACGGTGCAGTGGCCAGTTGTGGTGAGTGTTCGCGATTTGTGCGTCGAATTTTCAGGTTGTTTGCGGAAGAACCCCCAGTTGATTTCGATTCATTAGCTGGTAATGGTAACCAGAAGTGAAGCGAATCCGAGATAATTTTCAGCCTTGGAAGTTGGTAGAAGGAAAACGTCGGAACAGAAAAATTGATCATGGCGCCTACTTAGAGTGTGGAAAACAGTGACCATCAGCGATATACCTACATCAGTGAGTGTTGTGTTCGGGTTTTGTCCCATTCGTCATTGGTAGTAGGCCGTGGCCGTGGTGATGATTAATAGTGTTCCTCCCCAAGGAAAAAGAAAGTTCATCAGCCTGGTGTGTCTGGTTTCCCCGAATGGAGGTGGCACCAGTCACTAGGAGTGAGCCATTCGAACGGGGGAAGAAATAAGGTGCAGTGCAATGTCCATTCCGTTCAATCCCGTCCCCGTTGTTGTCATTCTCCATGGTCGTCGTCATCCTGATGCAAGAGACTCGACTCGGCCAGTCACCCTTTGACGGTGTGCGTGTGATCAAAGCAACAAAGGGATTTCGTGGTGTTCCAGCTGGTGTGTGTTTGTGTGCGTGTGATAAAAGATCGGTGGTGCACAGTGAGCAGTGAGCACGCAAATGGTGAGTAAAATTTCCACACATCAGATTTTTTTCCCTTTCGGAGATGAATGGAAACAGCTGCTGCTGGCCTTTGCTCATGCTCGGTAATGGTTCGCAATCGATGCAATCGGGAGTGAATGTACCAATACAAAGACGTCGGCGACGACGACGCATCGGTCGTCAACATCATTATCAATCAACAACACAACACGACAGCGCACAGGGCAGTGAAGTGATAATCAGGGAAAAATGTGCAGCGAACGAGGAGTGTTCAGATTAAAACCGTAAAGTTACTGACCCGGTTGAAATGACAACAAATGTTACACAAGTTGATAATGTACAGTAACATCTTGTTTCGTATCTGCTTGAAGGTGTAATTTATGTTTGTTACGAGTTTTAACTCCTCTAAATCATCAAGTTCGATCAACTTCAACGATTCAAATGTAATCCTGAGGGACTGCTAAACGTTCACTTCAAAGACCTTACTATGGGCCAAAGCACGTGTTCACTCGTTTGACTTTTGAGCGAAATGGAGAGGAGACTGGGCAAATTTACAACTTGCATTTCAATCATCGGAAGAATGGATTGTACGAGTCACTAATATGACGTTTGAGCGGGGTCGTGTTTACAGAAATTGGTCACCTTCATGAAAAACGCGCATACTTTTTGGTACAAATCAATCTTACTTGATCTAGACTAGATGGCACCTGAGGACCCACAGCTGTAAAGGCGTGGGTATCCGGCATGACCATGCTAGGGGTGACGGGTTCGATTCCCGGTCGGTCCAGTAAAGGACATTACCTTGACTTGGGCATCATTAGTGTAACTTTGTACCTGCCACACGATGTAGACATGCAAAATGTTCAATGGCAGAGGAAGCTCGCATTTGAAAACTGTGGTGGACTTGATCATAGAACAGACTGAGCTGAGATGCATGCTATGTCCCAGTGGGGACGTTAAACCAAGAAGAAGAAGTAAGTGGCACATAAAATCTAATAGTTGGATGAAAAATATGTACAACAGCATATCTACCGTCGTTCGGGATGACATTGGGCCTAGAGAGTAAAATTGGTCCATCGATCCAACGGATTCCACATAAGTCTGAGAATTTGACGGTGGATGCCAAGTATCTATGCATTCCCGTCTTATTCTAAATGTGCGGAATAGTGGCCCAATGACACCTCGCACAACGGTATTTCAAATACGTTATTTGTATGAGCGATGCAATAGTTAAGGTTTCCAACCTTCATTAATTGGAGAGATTTGAAGATCAAAGAGTTACTACTAAGCAAATCTCGGCGCAAATCAAACATGATGTTCTCCCTGAAGAACGTTTATTGGATGTGTACAATTGCAACTGCAATGTTGTTAATTGCTGATTCGTTAATTGCAACGCACTCACTGTAATTGAGAAGCAATTATAATTTGACAAATATCACACCTATGGACACCGGAGTCTTGCAATAAGTGGACTGAGGTGGAAACCATTATCAAGTGCCGCCGAGACACTACTGGTATGTAGAAAACTGCACTCGGAGACACACGAAAGCTCAATGAGATTCAATGACGAAGGGCTGCCGAGTGCCGACGCTGTAGGATGTTTGAGTAAGGGGTCGTGTAACTAAACAATAGACAAAGTTTTAAAATGTTCATGTAGTGCTTACTTCTTTCGAACATGAGTTTCCACTACATGTGTGTTGTGCAGAACACTGGTAAAGCAAATCTTTTTCGCGTAAGACTAAAGGTTTCAGCTTGGGTTCCGTGAGAAATTTCAATGATCCTTCGGATGATTTTTCGAAAATACCAAAGAAAGTCCAGAAGTTATCTGGATAGCCGTTCTAGAGAAACAAGAGGGTTCCTACTAGATCAAGCAGATATTAACGGCAAGCTGACGATTCCTATACTACCCCCAATCGCACAACAGTCCCATGTGAATAGGAAGCCCAGCAAACATGGGACTGTTATGCGAATAGGGGCAGTATAATACGTTGAGAATTCCAGGTGGAAGCGGATGAATCTGGGAGTTAAAATGCACATTTCTGCAGATTTCTCTTGGAATTCTTTGAGGTATTTCGTTTGAAGTTGCTTGAGAGATTTCTCTTGGAATTCCTTGATGACTTCTTCCATGAATTCCTTCAGGGGTTCCTCCAGACACTCCTGGGATTCCTTCAAAAATTTCTTCAAGTGCGTTTCTCCAGGAATTCCTTGTTGGATATTATTGGAATTCTTTAAGGGATTCCTCCAGGAACTTTTTCAGAGATTTCTTCAGGGATTGCTCCAGGGATTTCATAGAGGTTCCTTCAAGAGTTTCTTCTAGATTTCTTTATGGGATTTTCTTGGAATTCCTTGAGGGATTTGTTCAGAAACTTCTTCATGGATTTCTCCAGGATACCTTCAGTAATTTCTCGGGGAATTCTTCGGGATTTCTTTAGAGGTTTCTGAATTTCTTCTTAAATTCCTCCAGAAAACTCTACAGAAGGGACTTTCTTGAAAATCTTTGAGGGATTTCTCCTTGAATCATTGGAGAGATTTCTCCAGGAACTCCACAAGGATTTCTTCGTAAATTTATACAGGGATTCCTTAAGAGAATTCTCCAGGAACTCTTTCATGGATTTCTGCAGGAATTCCTTGCGTAAATTTCTCCTGAAATTGCTGCAGGGATTTCTTCTCAAATCTCTTCAAGAATGCATTCAAGAACTTCTTCAGAAATTTTTCCATGAACTCCCACGTGGATTTCTGCAAGAACTCCTTCAGGGATTTTATAAGGAAGTCCTTTGGAAATTGCTCCTGGTATTTCTTGAAGGATTTCGCCTGGAGTTTCTTAGGGATTTTTTCTGGATATTCTTGCGGAATTTACCAGCGATTTTTTCGGGAATTCTTTCGAAGATTCTTTGCAGATTCCTCCTGGATTTTTTTCTGGGATTTCTCCTGAAATTGCTGGAAAAAAATCTTCAGAAGCTCCTTCAAACTCGAAGGAGGAACTGCTTCGGGGATTTTTCTTCAGAAATCCCTTCAGGAATTTCTTCAGAAACTCTTCCAAAATTTTCTCAAGGAATTCCTTCAGGAACTCTTCTGAGATTCCATAAGAAACCTCTTCTGGGATTTCTCTAAAAAATGTTGAGACTCCTCCGGGAAAGCCTTCAAGGATTTCTCATGTAATTCCTTCAGGGATTCCTCCAGGAACTCGTTCACGGATCTCGTCGGGAGCTTTTTCAGTGGTTTTTCTAGGAAGTTCTTCATTGATTTCTCCAGATCCAAGAATTTGTGCATGAAATCTGTTACAAAAATAAAAGAAAATTAATTATTACAAAGGATCAACATATTACGGACACATAGAACCTTATAAATGCACAAACAAAAAACATCACACATTGACATAACACGACACATAACATAAATTTGCTCTGTTATCCAGATGGATAACATCTTCCGATCATAGGATGACAAGGTTTCATGCATTGGTTTGGGTCCATCAGTCATCCTGGAATTGTATTTTAGTTGGCAGTATGCCTTTTAGTTCACAGTGGTTGTTGATGTGTTCATAGATTGGTTTTGTCTTGGAAAACTAATCCTAATCGGGCATCCCGTTTCGAGGTTCGATACTTGAGATCAACAACTTGAAGTCCTTGGCAGGGAAAGGTTTACATCTCTAGTACTTGACCGCTGCCAGAAATGGCCTGAAAGTTGGCAATCAAAGTAGGATTGCATCTCAATGGCCTCTTTTTTTCCAGAACCCTATAAATGTGCATTAAAATTATGGGAATATGTACAAGGTAAAATAAAACATACATCACAAAGAACGCACAAATAATAAACTTTTAACACATTAAACAATTATTCTGTCTTTGTAACAAATATTTATACCCGTAACAAATCTTTATGGATTTTTTAAAGGAAACCCTATAGAAAATACGTCATAGGTTCCTCTTGGAGTTCATTTAAGGATTCCTCTAGATGTTTCTCCAGGGATTTTTTCTAGTATTCTATGAGAAATTGCTCCTTGAATTGTTGGTGATTTTTCCAGAAACTTCTTCAAGGACTCTTTCAGGAATTCCTCCAGTAACGCCTTCAGATATTCTTTAGAGATTACTCCAGTGTTCCTTAAGGGATTTCTTCGGTTATTCCTCCAGGAATTTCTTCTTTAAATTCTTCAAAAACTTCTTCACGAATTCATTCTGGAATTCGTTCAGTGATACCTCTAGAACATCCGTCAGATATTTCTGCTGGGGTTTATTCAAGGATTTTTTTAACTAGATGTTATTTCAGTGATTTTCGTAGGAAACCTTCAAGGATTTTTTCTGGAATTCTCCTGAAATGCCTGGAGCAATTTCTCCTGTAATTGCTTTAGAGATTTTTCCTGGAACTCTTTCCCGGATTCCTTAAGGAATTCTTTCAGGAGTGTCCGATATGAACCAGTCTATGGCTGAAAATCTCTTTCGTGAATAAGGATAATAATACCGTATTACCTCGCTAATTCGACACCGACTGTAGTCGAATAACCGGGGTAAACTTTTAATTCGACAAACTGGTCACCCTACACCACCTTGCTAATTGAAATTTGGCAACTCTATTTTTGTTTTTGTTTTGATTTCCGGATTTGTTATGAAACATAATTTTCATAGATATTGCGGGGGTGCGGATGAAAAGCTCGTTCTTTTTACAATTGTTGCCTTCCTCATTTCATTCCGGTTGGTCTCCAGGCGGGTTTGGGTGTCGAATAACACCAAGTCAGAACTTCTGAAATTAGTGGCTGCAAGAGGAGCTGCTGCGGGTGGGAGTATAAGCGCAACTCATACTGTTTTGCATTTACAGTGTACATCATTGTGACATTTGAACACTTTTTAATTCGACATATGTCGAATAAGCGGGGTACGAATTAAAAAGTGTCGTATTGAAACGCGTCGAACCAGCGGAGTAAGACGGTAGTAATCATCATTCAAAACTTCCTTTAGGGGTTTTTCATTCAGCGATTCCATCTGAAATCCCTTTATTTTGTGATTACTCTAGGAGTGATTCCTCCAGATTCTTTCAGGAGTTTCTCCAAGAGCATTTTTCTTGGATTTTTGTAGAAGATTCTTAAGAAATTTTCCCAGTGGTTCCTTCGAGATCTCCTCTTGGAGTACACTCAGGGATTCCTCCAGCAGTTTCTTCGGGGATTTCTATAGGTAGGGTAGAAGCATCAGTTTTGACCAGTCCAGTCTGGTGTTTTGCCCATACTGCCTTATTCAACCTGTTGCTATTTAAACCAGCAAACATTTATTCTTTATTGCTAGCTCCTAATATAATTTGACGATCGAAGCTAAAGTAGGGTATCGCGCCACTTGGGCGGTGGCTTCTATATTCGTCTGTTTTCTACTATAACTCAGTCAATTTTGAACCAAATGACTTGAAATGTTGTACACGGGAAGATACTATGCCTATCTCACCACATTCCAAAAGTTGTGTCAATTGATTCAAATTTGACTGAGTTATAGTGGAAAACAGACGAATATAGAAGCCACCGCCCAAGTAGCGCGATTCCCTACATAAATACATTATATAAAGCCAATTTTTGACAAAATTTGCCACAATAGGGATATAATCAAGTTTTGGAAAAGAAAATTATGGGTTAAACTGTGATAAAACGCAGCCTTGCTTTTTTACAAAACAAAAATCAATAAAAAAAGATACAACGACAATTTTAGCCATTTTAATGATCAAGATATAATGACTCCGTACTTCACCCAATCTGAATCTTATAGATTATTTCGTATGGTCATAGTTGCTACCACTAATGCTGAGGACACAAACCTTATTTGATTAAATTAACACCATTACTCAATAAAAACTGTACACACTAAGATAAGCTCGGTATTTTCCCCATCTTTTTACTGAGTTCACAACAGCAGATTTAACTCGGTGCGCTCGGTTATTCCTTTTGCTGAATACTCTGTAAATGATTTAACGAGTTCTGCAAATGAACTGTCAAAAATTACAGATGAACGACAAATATCGTTACTGATGAACGGTAAATATTGATTACCGAGTGTACCGAGTAAAATCTGCTGTTGAAAACTCAGTAAAAAGATGAAAAAATTACAGAACTCAGCGAAAATTTTACTGAGCTGGAAAATCAGAATCTTAGTGTGTACGAAATACCAATGCAAGACGTGCGTGCCGGCCGAAAGGAACTTGAGACACATTTGCAATTATTACAAAAGGATAAAAGACAGTTTATTTCAAAACATATACTGTAATTGATCAGTATTATATGAGCTTTCAATTAATACATTCACTTTGCAAAGCTGAATTACAGATGGGAAACAAATTCAGTTTTATTGTGTACCCGAACTTATTGAACACCGTGTACAGAGGACAATAGTTTGAACGATGTTGACTTTTATTTGCTTCTCTGTGTGTTCTGTTTACGATATGAAGTACAACTACCAACCACCGGTGGAGGGATAAGGTAGTGTTTTACCTACGACGATATGAACGCGCGGTGCAAAAACGAGTGGGATTTGAAAGACACCCGGTTTACTACTCACCAACTTACTACGCTCTGGTGGAGATAATCTAAGACGCCATATATCGGCCTAAGTCGGTCGGAAATGTCGGTTTCCCATATTGTGTTGTAGAATAGATGATGCAGTCAGAGAGGAGAGTTTTCGGACATAAGGGGCACAACACAAGCAACAAAGAAGGCGCGGCAATTACTCTTTATCCCAGCTGGTAACAGATAATGACATACTCCTGAGATTTTGTTTAAAGATTTTCCCGGTAACTTCCCAGAAAACTTTCCGGAACCCATATCAAAAATTGTCCCGAGATTCTGGGTGTTCCTTTTAAGGTTTCTCAATAGTTGATTCCGAAATCTCGGATCTTGGGATCTTGAAAAAATCTACGTATCTATCTTGTAACAAGATTAAGGATAACAGAAATGAAAGCTGGTGAAATATCGTGAGAACCAAGGTTGTTAACCGATAAATTATCGACAGTTAACTCAACGCAAACTCGATAACGATAAAGGTTGTTCGATAATCTCTCGATAACGATAACCAAACGATGAATCAACGCGAAGATCAACGTACCTTCGATAATTTTACGATAAATCTAGTTACCCTAGTGACGGCATCAACAACGGCTCAGATCGCGAAGAAAATTTTCCAGAGACGTTATCGAGTCGATAATTTCAACAGTTAACTGTATCGCCGATGACGATTCCGTCTGAAGACGTTATCGTTATAGACGATAAACGATAACATACGTTAACTTTATCGGCGATAACGAAAATTTATCGATTAACAACCTTGGTGAGAACCTCCGGGAAGAACTGTTGCAGGAATCCCTGGAGGAACTTTTGAAGCAGTCCCAAGACAAACTAGTTTATCTCAATCTCGCAAAAAAATCTAGGAGTAATCTCGAGAAGAAATATGAGGGAAATTTCGGAGAAGCTCTGAAAATCTCTAAACGAAATCCCGAAAAATACGCTGGAAATCATTTAGGAAATCCTTTTAGGATTCCTCCATGAACTTCTTCCGGTATACATTTAAGAAGTTTTTCCGAAATTTGTCCAGGAACTCCTTCGGGATTCTTTCAGGAATTACATCTAGGATTTCTTCAAGAACTCCTGCTGGGAGGCATGTCGACCGAGATCTTCTTCCAGGATTCCTTCAACAACTTGTTTGTGATTTCTCTAGGAACTACTTCCCGAATTTCTTCATGAACTCCTTTCGGCATTCCTCCGATTATTGATTCGGCCGGTCAGAGAGCAAAATTTCTGGTGGTGCTACGCCATCCGGCAGAGAAGAAAATTGTTACTCCAAGAAGTGATTCTGCCAGGTAGATTTGGAGAGTTTATGCGGCAGTGGTATGAAGTGATTTTTTTTCTTTGCGGTGTTACGGTTTGATGCCAAGCTAATGTTTTTTTCCGCGTACGAAAGTGGTCCTGCTCCGAGTATTATTTTGTGGTTAGATGGGCCAATCGCAATTTGTGTTGATTTCACCGGATCCCTATTGAGTTGTCCAAAAAAAGTCTCACGAAACCTACTGCAAGCCTATCCATATACGTGAGAACAAAAGATGTTTACAAAGTTCTTACAGATAGATTAACACGGGAAATCTGAACACAAACCACTACCACACAGGAATTTGGATTGATCAATAAACCAGTGAATCAAAATTCAACCATCGCGCAACAATAATGACCTGTATTTGTTGCGACAAAACAACCCATGCGACATAAGTTTGTCCCAACTTGAAAATAATGGGATTAATATCGTACACCACGAGTTTAGAGATTTTTAAGCCTTGCATTGCGATTTTCGAACGGTAACTTCGAGTCGGTAAACACTGCAACTCTGGTGAAGCTCTATCATCAAACAGTTTCGACTTTGGTTTAATAATAATTGATTATTCACGAGTTGAAAAGTACGCAACAAATTCAGCTTCCGTTTTGTCTGCAACAAAATATTTCGAGATCATATCATTATCTGTCACCAGTAGGGATAAAGACTAATCGTCGCACCTTCTTTGTTGCTTGTTTTGTGCCTCTTTTGTCTGACAATTCTCTTCACTGCTATAAACTGAATAATGATGAATGTTTGAAAGCATGGGGACTTCAAAGTGATAATTTTTGGTTGATGAGAGGAATCTGTCACCCATAAAAGTGTTTTGAATGAGTTTGAACAAGGTGCAATTGCTAAAGTGTGTTACTGATGCTGATTCTATCTGAAGCAGCTTGAAAAAATCTTGCCGTATGGGGCACGTTCGGTGTAGTACTAGATTTGTAGTAATGAGCTGAATTTTAGTATGGTGAGAAGGTCAATTCTTCGTTTCTGCAACGAAAGGGTGCAAAAAGCGTGGGTATTATGATTCCTTGCCTAATTTGATGCTGTTTGAGCAAAACTTTGGATAACTATGTTGTTTATATTGCAAGAAATGGAGAAAACAACAGCACTGTTGCCCAAAGTTTTGCTCAAACAGCATCAAATTAGGCAAGGAACCATAATACCCACGCTTTTTGCACCATTTCATTGCAGAAACGGAGATTTAACCTTCTCACCATACTTAAATTCAGCTCATTACTACAAATCTAGTACTTCGCCGATTTGTCCTATTGCCGAGGATAAACCCACCGATTGTCCGTGATAAAAGGACAGTGCTCAGGGCTCCATTAAGAATCAATATGGTGAGATCTTTCTTATTTTTTTTTTGTATTTATACCCATATCAGTAACATTCTAGTATTAGAGGTAAATGTTTATTTGGGGAGGGTTGGGTACCATAACTTTTTATCTCGTTTCAGAGAGCGGGTAAAGGCGCTTAAGCCTAGGCTTGAGAGCCAGGGCATACGGGGTAAATACCGTTGTCCCATTCCAGGATTCCAAAGGACATGGAGTGACATTAACATTCTTAACATAGTCACTCCCAACGATGCGGTACATTATTATCACTTTTCAAGGAACGGTTGGAACGAGATGTCTCCGTTTTCTGATTTCAATAACAATAACAACGCTGCACAGTAGGCCTGGCCGCTTTAATGCTTGTAATGCATCTCTGATGCACTGCAACCATTAATAATGACAAGAAAATTGTAAGAGTAGTCGATCCTATAATTTTCCAGGATTCTTTCAATGAATGGCTGTGTATGCGTAGACTAGACTAGACTAGACTAGAACTCCTTTCGGCATTCCTCCAGATTTTTTTTCTCGGGATTCTTTCAGGAACTGCTTCCAGCATTTCTTCAGGAACTGCACGCTATGTCCAAGGGGAAGTATTATAAAAAGTGGATGTACCTCAAAGTTTTTCCCCTAGAACCGTATTTTTGGACCTCTAGATTCAGAATATGTGCGATTTAAAATCATCCATCTTGGGTTTTTTTCCATACATTTTTATATGGGATGAATTTGACCCTAAAATGACTTTTTTTGAAAATTGTATGGGAAAATGAGAAAAAATCAAAAATATCAAAAAACCCAAGATGGAATATTTTAATCCGCACAGATTCTGAAACTAGAGGTCCAAACCTATGATTCTGAGAATAAAATTTGAGGTACATTCGTTTTACATAAAACTTTCCTTTGGACATAACGTGAACTGTTTATTGGATTCCTCTAGGATTCCTCTCGCACACTTCTTTACCGGCGTGTGTATTTGTTACTGGACTGGTGGGTCGCGACTCATAGTTTGAGAAAGGTGGCTTTAGGAATTTCTCTCGGGATTCCATTAGGAAATCCTTTCGGGATTCCTCTGGAAACTGCTTCCTGGATTCCTCCAAGAACTTCTTTTGGGAATCCTTCAGAAGTTTATTTCGGAATTGCCACAGGCATCCTGTGTTTGTAAATTGTTATGAACATTTTGTCAGTTTATTCTGTATGTTATACTGTAATCTGTCCCTGAACGTTTGTAGCATTTGTAGCGCTCCAGTCAGTTCGTGCAGTGAAAAATATGCAAGCCGTCCCCTAACACGGACATCAAACAATAGACGGTCTTGCATTGTTGCCCAAATCAGAGCCCCCATTAGAATTAGAAATTCCTAGACCAAATTCAAGCAATGTAAGCAACCAACGCTGCGAATAAAAAGGCAATCCGGCAGAAGAAATACGATTACAGAATTGACTGATGGACCAAGAACAATAATGAAACCTCGTCATCCTAAGATTGGACTGCGTTATATATTTAGATAACTGGGCATGTTTGTGTTTTGTGCATTTGTAATGTTCCATTTTGTTTTTCGTATCTAGTTCCCATTTGTAGGGTCAGAAGGCCGGCTCCAGAGGCACGTTATCCTCCATTTGGAACATTTGTGCCATCAGCTCTAGCTCCCATTTGTAGGGTTCTGCTTTTAGTTGTCCGTAATGTCTCGTTCAACGTAAGAAACGATGCATTTTAGTGCTCTGAAAGACTTTTTATTTGTTACAATCCTTTCGGACTTCCTTCAGAAACTCCTTCCGGGATTCTTTCAGAATCTGCTTCCGGGATTTCTTCAGAATCTGCTTCCGGGATTTCTTCAAGAACTTCATCTTCTAGAAGCTATTCTCCAGAATTGTCTTCTTGAACTCCTCTTGAAGATCCTATTTATTCGGCAGCTCATTCTGGAATTCTCCCAGATGTTCCTATGTATTGGAAATCTTTCACGAGTTAATTAGGGAATTCTTTCAAGAGTATTTTAAGGATAGACTTGTTAGAGTCCCAAAATGGCCGCCACAATGGCCGACTTTGGCACCTACTCACAATTTCAAGGGCACAAATCTCTTCGTAAACAAAACCAGTGTACCTGAGCTTTTTATTTTAAGCTAATTACAAGTGAGCAAGAACAGAATAATGAAATACATTGTTGTTTGAAGCTTGCTTCTTGAGATTTGTGCGTCTGAAGTTTCGATGCAATGCTGAATCGGGATTTCAAGACGTTTGTCCTTAAGTAATTTCTCCTGGAGTTTTATATGGAAATCCTTATGGAATTACTATAGTAGTTCCTTATTAAGTTTCTTTCGGAGTTCGTTGAGGAATTCTTCCGAAAAATTCTTAAGGAACTCCTATAGCAGCTTTGCAAGAAATTTCCCTTCGGAGTTCCTTCTGTTTTTCATTCTATAGTTCCTTCCGGGATTGCATTTTTGCTGGATTTCTGTTCTGAGAATCAAAGAAAAAAACTTCTAGAGAGTCGTGGAGCCCAGTCGTACACAAACATGTGTAAATTCTATATTACCGTGTAAACGTTTCACGTCCTTCTCGTATGCCGAACAGTGCTGACAAGCTGCTGTTTTGGCTCCACGTGTTTTCGCTCGCTCCATTGCGAGTTTGGTGTTGCTTTGTTTTATTCTTTGTGCTTAGTGTACAAAACTTGGGACTTTGATATGAGCAACTGAACCAAAGTTTTCAAGTATGCATGATGCATTGTTTGTTCAATGAACTGAATAAACCTTTCACATGGAGTCTTAAAGAACCCAATCAGCATAAAAAACCCACTGTATTTTAGTAAAACAAAACACGATTTTTTGTCGGAGCTGTGCACTAAGCTAGTTTGTGTTGAGTAGATGCAATGGTAATCCGTTAAGTATCTGCCCATTCACTCGATGTTATTAGTCTGAAGTCTCGGTCTCGGAACTCAATCATTGCCTTCACCACGGCGTATGTGTGTCGGTAGATTTAAAAAAACTGGTTATGAGTGAGTGAGAGTAAACGTGCCATTCTGTCTCGCAGCGCAGCATGCGTACGGATTGATTGTTTCCTAATTTGGATGTCTCGAAAGCCTTTTTCGCTGCCCCTACTATACCATAGCGGGCCGCCCGATGATCTTCTGTTACTGTTGTTGTTGTTGTGTTTATTGCTTCAGTTTTTATTTTCCTTCCTCTCCGCGCATTACCTACTTGCGCGAGTATCATTGTTTTTCTCTGCATTGTATCAGTCAGTTCAGTTCAGTAGTTATGCTCTTCGTTTTTATCTCTTTTTGTTTGGCTATTTATTGCCTGGGAGATGCCGTTTTTGATCGTTGCTATTGTTGTGGCATTTTTATTGGCTACCGCACCGCAACATATACGGTGCGGTGGTGGTGGCGTGGCCTACAACAGATGGCTCTGGCCGAGTGCCCTCGAAAGTGACCACTCAAGGGTACCTACTACTACGGAGTTTCATGTCTCATCAAAGCCTCCTCCTGGTTTTCATCACCGTCTTGGTCGTCGTCGTGATCGAAGAATAAATGAGGGGCCCAGAATCAAAGGGGTGTAAGTGAACATTTTGTCAATTTTGAGTTGAGCATATCATAAAATTCTTCAGATTCCAAGCTTTCAGGAACTTTTTTAAGATTGTTTCTACGATGATTAGAAAAATTACAATAGATCAGAGAAAATTGGGTTGATTTTGTTACTTCATACATTTTGTATGGGATGCAAAATTGGTCAAAAACTTTAAACCTCATTTACTCGAAAGTGGATTTTTGTCACTTACACCCCTTTGCTTCTAACCCCCTCAAATACCTTCACCTTCTTGCGGCCGAATTCATAAGCCGTAAATTGCAGTTCAGCATTTTTTTTTTTCTTGCTTGCTAGTCAGCCTGCCATTCTCCGTTTCGGTGAGTGGGTTCCTTGAGACCGTCGAATCATAAGTAGAGAAATTCCGCCGTTCCGAGGGTCTTGTTTGTTGGTTGGACGGACACGGTCGGACATCCGAATTGGGTTCGATTTTGCCTTCGTCAGTTTTATTTGTCGAGCTGTCGCTTAGCTAGACAAGAATAAACATATGAACCATTGCGATGCGAGTTTGAAATAGCGCTGCGCACGCGGTTGAGCTCATCCATCACCTGTTTTGGCAATGCATTTCGGCGTTTTTTGACATCGCTGCCGCGCCGCTACTTACAGCGACACGAAACGACAAACGTTTGCATATGTGCGAAACAAGAAGTCGGCGCGCGGCCAAAAATTACTCGATTCTAATAAAAGTGATGCAAATTGGACGTCTCTGATGATGGGGGCCCATCGCCCTCATGCAACTGGGTAGTGTAGTGGCGTTAGTCGTAAGACAATTGACATTAGCACCGGCGCGAATCGCACAGACGGCCCTTCTTGCATCCGGGGTTTGTTACCAGTTTGGTTTTAAGCTGAATTAAAATGGGTAAACGATTGGTCATTGTTGTCTGAGCTGGATTTAGTGTTTGTTATTCAGTATGTAAAATCATTTAATGATTAATTTGTTGATTCATCATTCAGTAATACCAGTTTTGTTGTTGGAATATGTTTAACATGCCATGAACACTTCTAAGGTCTCCAATCTTTTTACATACCCGACCCCCGACATCTCATTTTCAAAATGCTGGCATTTTGTCATCAATTTTCATCCGTTTTTTTGAAGTCGTCCTCAATCGATCATAAGTTGGTAAAAGTTTATTACACTCAAGTGGTCATGTAATATCCGGAACCATTAAGGAGATATTCCGGATTGTATTGGGGTCAAGGGGTGAGGGAGTGTTTCGTGTGTTATTGTGTTTGAGAGGCCCTCGCGGAGCCTGTTCCAGGTGTTCCGGAGCGGCCATATCAGTCATTACATGCTTCAGTATTTTTTGCCCCATTCTCAAATCATGAAGATTGATATATCGCACGGCATGTTTAAAGACGCGGACACCGTCTTTCCCCGATGACACTCCCCTGGAACCTGTGCTAGATGTTCCGGGGTGACCATATTAGTTGATACAGACTTAAGCCTATCGTTTCTGACTCAGTCATTCAAAATCATAAAGGACATATCAACCTCGCACGGCATGTTTAAGTCGACAACCATGAGTGTTCTCAATGAGGCCCCGCGGAACCTGTAATGGGAATCCGGATGGGTCAACTTATTCAAATCTGGTTATCGCAGTTGTGTTTTACTGTTCGCAACAAAAATTTCTCCGCAAATCGACAGTTCAAACACAATAACAAACGAAACAATCACTTCTAGCCATTTGGCAATCCCCTAACCCCAACACAATCCGGAATATTCTCGGAATGGTTCCGGATATTGCATATCCTTACTTACCGTACTTACCGGTCAGGCTAAGGCCGGGGTGGCCTCTGCTGTACATAGTAGCCGCCTCCATTCCACTCGGTCCATGGCTGTTTGTCTCCAGTTCCGCACTCGGCGTAGGGTCCGCAGATCGTCCTCCACTTGGTCGACCTAGCTCGCTGCGCTCCACGTCTTCTTGTACCGGTCGGATGACTCTCGAGAACCATTTTAGTCGGGTTGCTATCCGACATTCTGATGACGTGACCCGCCCACCGTAGCCTCCCGATTTTCGCGGTATGGACGATGGTTGGTTCTCTTAGCAGCTGATGCAGCTCGTGGTTCATTCGCCTTCTCCAAGTCCCGTCTTCCATCTGCACTCCGCCGTAGATGGTACGCAACATCTTCCGTTCGAAAACTCCAAGGGCGCGTTGGTCCTCTGCACGTAGGGTCCATGTTTCGTGCCCATAGAGGACGACCGGTCTAATCAGCGTTTTGTAGATGATTAACTTCGTGTTACGGCGAACTTTATTCGATCGTAGAGTTCTGCGGAGTCCAAAGTAAGCACGATTTCCTGCCACAATGCGCCTCTGAATTTCTCTGCTGGTGTCGTTGTCGGCGGTCACCAGTGAGCCCAAGTACACGAATTCTTCAACCGCCTCGATTTCATCACCGTCGATATGAATTCGGGGTGGCGGGCGCGGTGATTCCTCCCTGGAGTCCTTTGCCATCATGTACTTTGTCTTCGACACATTAATGACTAATCCGATTCGCCTGGCTTCACTTCACATATAAATCATAAATGGTCAAAATTTCATTGCATTCGTTTCATTGAATCCGGAGATATAACAGCTCAAATTTGGCTATCGGATAATTTTACCTTTTCCAAGAATTGTTATAACTTCGTGGAGAATGGCCCGATCTTTCCCAAATTCTCACCACTGATACACAACTAGTTGATGAACTTACAGTAAAAAATTGAGAATATTTGATGCACTCTACGAAAAGTTACAGGTAGTTGAACATTTTTTGAAAAGTGAAAATTTTGCCTGTCCCGATCATTTTGTCTATCCCCTGTATATTCTGATCGGGACTTCCTGGAGCAATGCTGTCTTCGAAAAAATTGCTCTATAGATCAAGAGCCAACTTGTGACAAACAAATTGAATCAGGATTTACCCAGTAGGTGGCGCTACTGTGTAATGAATTATGGATTGAAAGTTGTAAAGACAATTTACACCAGTTATATTTAGCTAGAATATCTCGTGATTCTGAATGCATTGTAAGTTTGTGTCTTCGGCAAAAGTATTTTATACATCAAGGACTATTTGATATGCAAATTATTTTGAGCTTTTTCTGCAAAATGGCGCTAATTAGTCCGTTTTATATGGACTACAAGCGTCCTCAAATAAGACCTCTTCTTTTGAGGTGAATATCTTGAGAATATAAAGTAGTAATTGAACTGGATAACTGCTTGGTTGGACCTTCTGTTCAAGTGTTTGACAGACCGCTTCGAAGCAGGGATAGGGTGCGACTCAAAACTCTTTGCGTGCCGCACACTCTGCTACGAGACAGCACAACAAACTAGAAGGAGACGAGTACGCGCAATCGGTTGTGTGTTGCTCGCTTACTTTGCCGCGCGCTGGAGCTCTCACGCTCTGTCGTATGCACTCTCTCGGTGCTTGTCTCCGTGCTTGGCACTTGGCTTGATACTACGCACGATTGGAAAAATTTCGAATCAAATGACCCATCACTTGTCAACCCTTGACAAGCTTAACAACTTTGCCGAAAACACAAACTCTTCAATTAATTTATTAATTGATTTTTTCTGTTTGGAGACAAGCGCAGTCCCAAGCACCGTGCATTACTCCCTGCGCCGTAGAGCTAGTGCTGCGATTGTCTCTCGCACAATTATGAAAGCTCTCACTCATACGTCTCTTGTCTCTCGGCAAAACTGGAGACGAGCACTTGCGATTGTGTGAAGCACACGCTTTTTTCGCACCGCACGGTGCATGCCGCCAATCCCTACTTCGAAGTGATACTGCAATCACCTACACTGATCACTGATCGCTTGCTGTACCGACATTCGGTTGTTCACAATTGCCACCTCAGTTTTGTGGTGAACCAATTCCGGTTTACTGGAACTCATGCACTCCTCCACAAAGGCGATCGAGTGGGCAGCAGTCAATTCCACTCCTTCGATCGATTCACCGTAGACTTCAAGCGTAATGTCGTTAGCGAAGCCGACGATGACCACTCTCACCGGGAACTTCAACCTCAATACCTCGTCGTACATGACATTCCATAACACCGGACCAAGGATGGAACCTTGCGGGACTTCTGAGGTTATCTGAAAGCACTTCCGACCCACCTCCGTGTCGTAAACTAGTACTCGATTCTGGAAGTATCTTCTGAGAATCTTGTACAGGTTTCCGGATATCATCTGAATATATCGGGAGCCTCTGCAGTTGCTACTATAAAGGCTAGGTTCGGAACTCCGTCCTGACCTGGGGCCTTACCTATGCTAAGAGACTTTGCTATCTCCGCAAGTTCCACATCAGTGACTCCCTTCTCATCGCCAGCCCCAGTCCTCGGCTGTCCTACGAAAGGAAGCTAAGGACTAGGATCATGACGCGGCACTTCGACAGAGACCCTCAAAGCAGACCTTTTTGCTTGCCCTTATCTCGACCTCCAGCGTGACTTTAGCAGCGGCGAACACCACCCGCCGGCCGTTTGTTTCGCTCATCCTCAGTTTGTGTTCGCTGCATCCGCTCCGCCGCCTAGCCCGTAGGCAGACGCGGCTGCAGGTCAACAATCGCTCCACCAGTAAGCCGGTGCGGTGGCCTCCCATTTCTGGTCGCATCGCATGCACGCGAGAGCATCACAACCAGCTCGTCACTGATTAAATCAAGTAGGTTACGTTCACGGCGGAGCGCTTCCCTAAATACACCTTCGTCGAAGTATGATGTCTTCCACCTGTGAATGCCTTGGCTTTGGCCTAGCCGCCTGTTCCTCTACCCGCTGCCTGCTGTTGTTGTAGTCGATACTGTAGCGTGAGTGTAGTCATCGTCTTCTCTCCAGTTCGCACTACTTGTTAGGTCAGGACTACAAAAAGTAACCTCAATAATCGACTCCGCACCGTTTTGACTAAAGGTACTCTTGGTATCGACATTAATCAAGTTGGCATCTAGTATGACCAGTGACTCTTTCATTAAACTCATCTGCCATTACCACCGGCCTTCCCCCTGTTAGCACGGTCGTCATACAGTCCAGCATCTGCGTGAACTGCTCGATCAACCATCGCGGGAACGCATAACAGCTACAGAAGAAGACCCCGTTTACTTTGGCGACCACGAAGCCCTCTATGGTAGTAGACACCAACTCCTGGACGGGGTCCCGCCCGTGTACGTCTGACAAATAAGGATTTCAATGAAGGAACTGGCATTATGTAGAACCAGTAAAGCTTCTATCACCGCTCTGTTCAAGTGCTGTGGGCCGTATGATTCGTGATCTCACCGCTAGGCGGCGCCAGAGAGCAAACAAATTTCAAATTTCACATATCTCAGCAACCTGATTTTTTAGAAAGATGGTGTCTTTGGCAATATTGTTTGGTAGATCAAGGGTTTTTAGAATAATTACCATTTGGTTCGAGTTTCTGCAGCTAGGCGGCGCTAGTTGCAAATTTTTAAAAGTATACACATTAATAATTAGCTAAAAAAAAATTCACAAGCTGTAACTTTTCATAAAGAGCATCAAAAATTTTCAAATTTCGACCGCTATTTCCTCAATCAGATAGCTACAACAGGTAGAAATTTGGCCTTGATTAGTTAACTCTTCACGAAATTGGAACATTTCTAGTAAAATGCTTTAAACTTCCCTGCTGTTCATTAAACTACTATACTTAGGGTTAAGTGAATCAAATTATACACAATTTTGTACATGTGTAACTAATATATTGGTCTTTGATTACTATTTGACTTGACCAAAATAAGTCCAAAGGGAAATAAGTTACAGCTTGTTGAACCATGTTGAACTTATTTTTAAACATTTCAAACATTTACAAGCTTCTGCAAATTTGTAATTAGTGCTTCATAGTAACGAAATTTTGCATCAAATGATAAACAAACTAGAAGCACTAGACTTACCACACAGCTTTTCCGAAGAAACAATCTCTCTAAGTAATCAGGATCCTGATATATATGAAAAATAAAATTTTTAAGCTCACTAGTGCGCCTGTTGGTGGAATTTCGAATCAAACTATCCATAAACTGCAAGTCCTTGATCAGCTTAAGAATATTACCAAGGACACCAACACTGTAAGTAATCAGGACCCTGAGATATATGGGATGGATATTTTATCAGTGTTACGTCTGCTTGTCTCTGATATCACAGGATTTGATACCCCTTACCGGGTTACGGATTCACTGGCATGATTTTGATTCACCAAATGCCCAAACAACACTGACCCCTTTGTGCGCGTAGAAATTGCGCACTGGCATTATGACTTGCGGGCTCTCACTGCTCTCACGCAGCACTCTAGTCACCCGCACAAAAGCTCTGCGTGAGAGCAATTCGACACAGATTTTTCATAAGGGCCTAACTGACATTGTCGATTTCTCTTCATCGATCCTCTCTTTGTGTTATTACAGAACGTGTATTGAGTTTTCCATAGATTTTTTGGTTGAA
Source organism: Aedes albopictus (assembly GCF_035046485.1). Taxonomy (NCBI): domain Eukaryota; kingdom Metazoa; phylum Arthropoda; class Insecta; order Diptera; family Culicidae; genus Aedes; species Aedes albopictus. The sequence continues at coordinate 102,956,166 of NC_085136.1, forward strand.
ATAAGAAGCAGACGACTGCATCTTGCTATAGAAACAAGAAGAATAATGATTTTGTTTATTTTGAGCAAGTTATTAGCGAAAGAGAGAGTCGATGAAGAGAAATCGATCAAGTCAGTTAGGCCCTAATGAAAAATCATTGTCGAATTATGTACAATTTATTGTGCGTTTTTTTCTCTTTCTCTTTTGCAAGGTAAATGAAACTGAGTAGTTCAGTGGAAGATGAGCGTAAATGGGCGCAGTTTCTGCGTGCCATGCTATCCCTACCCTAGGGACAATAGGAAATATCTTTCGACTGGATCTAGACTAGATTTATCGACTGTTCCCGGCCTGGATGGGCCGAGTGGTGATTGGTTAGAAGGTTTGCTTTGGTCCGAAGTGAGGTAAAGTTTACCCTGAGCACTGTACGCGGCCTGGATGGGTCGTAGCCGACAGCTTGGACTGGAAACAGGCATTGGTTAGACACGTGCTGGTCCCGCGACCTGAATGGCTTTCGGATGACAGTTCGTTGACTGACTGGGTCAGAAATGCATTAGGAACCGTGGCCTGGATGGGTCGCGTTTGGAGCTAATCTGGACGACTTGGTGCGGACGGCTTGAGTAGACGTGTGGACGCTCGTAGTCTGGATGGTATTTCGCTGGACACCTGGGTCTGGAATGGATCTTATGTGGACACGTGAAAGTCAGCGAGCCGTTGGACTTCCCACGGCCGGGATGGATCCCGCACGTCGGTTCCCGCAGCTTGGCTGGGCCATGGTTGGCGTTTCGTTTAAGCACGTGGGTTCGACGTGGGTCTTTGGTTGTACACGGAGGCTTTCAACAGCCTGGAAAGGCCCCGTATTGCGTGTTGCGGAGCCTATGGTATGCTTCTCGTTGCCTGCAGAGGTTCGTGTTCCGCAGGACACTTCGTTCTGAGTGCGTCTTTTACCAAAATCTGGAAGATCCTGAGATTTTTTTTCCGTAATTTGTAAGGTGTGTGGAAAACCTAGATAGACTTTTCTAGCCAACACAACCCAAATTATCCAGAGTTTTCAAAAATAAACCTGGCCATGAATCACCTCACAATCCCTTCCATCTTCTCCTTGTTGTAGTCTCCCCGTCCCATTTTCTCCTTAGCTTATTCGCCCCAATGGGTAGAGTTATGAGTCGGCATGCGTCAGTAATAACATTTTTTATGGCAGTACTACATGCATAGTTTAACAACATTTATTTGTCCAGAAATTCCTCTAGAAACGGGCTTGGTGGTCTAGTCTCTAATGGCTATCGCTTCTGATTTGTATGCAGAATCTCCTGGGCTCCAGTTCCTTTCCTCCTACTTTGTAACTTTCTATATGCTTTCTTTCTCCTCTCTACATATACAACTCATGTATGATATGTTCATTAGACTGGGTCAACAAAGTCGATTTTTTGGAACAAAGCTTTTTCGATTCCTTTTGGCGTTCAAAACAACTGTGCAAAATTTGGGAGCGATTGTTTGCGTCCCCGTATTCCGCATTGCAATTGAAATTTGTATGGAATTTAGTATGGGATAACGTGCTTTTTTGTATTTTCTCCTATATTGATTTTTTTGGTCTAAAACGATCTAGCTAATGACGCTGAAGTATAGCCTAGGGCTAGGATATGCCGAAAAATTTTGCCAAAGACCGCAAAGTGATCCGACACTTGTGAAAAAAGTTATAACGTACAGATTGCCCAGTGGTGCTTAACATTTAACATGTATTTAAAAGAATAACATCAATAATAAAATCTCAATTTTTGGCCTAATTTGCCAAACGAATAACTTTTTCCCGTAACGTGGGTAGATCACCTTATAATGGTGCGTTACGGCGTAAGATCTACCATAACAAATTTTGATCTTGTATTTTTTAGCTTTGTTAATTCAAATGCAGAAAAATTCCAAGATCACGATTTGCTCTACTTTTTTTTTCTTTTACATGTTATGTTTTTCATTGTTAATAAACCATTTCTTTCAGGAGGATTCAGGTAATTTGTAATTATGTAACTGTTGTGAGCCTATCACCATTTAAAAATCTATAATTTTACTTTTATTTCAGATTTGGAATCGAACACCCAACAAGGAATTAGGAAAGGAACCAGGCATCAACCAAAAATATTGCGTGCACCTGAACGTTGACCAAACGTTTCCTTTGAACTTTACCCTTCCACTAACATCCAAATTCCCGTGATGCCTAGGCCTGAAAGAATGTAGAGGTCTCTATGTACTTTCATAGGTGTCCAACTAATCTTCCTTTCCCATCCCTCAGCTGTCGCAAGGACGTGGCCAGGACAGCACTGGACCGTTGGAGGATTGCGTCAATCTTGTCTAAGAGTCAGAGATTAGTCCCAAATCTTTGTGCTTTGATAACGGACAGGAAAGATGCAACCCTCATAACAGCGATCCAGGGCTGTACCACCTACGAATTTGTGCGACTTGCTTAATGCTAATGCTAATGCTAATTTGCCAAACGAATAACTTTTTTCACAAGCGTCGGATCACTTTGCGGTCTTCGGCAAATCCTAGGCTATCTTCAACGTCACTAGTTACATGATTTTAGACAAAAGAATTCATTTTAAATTTAAATTTTAAATTTTATCCATACAACGTTGACCCACTCTAATGTTCATAGCCATCGCTAGACCCAGAAACGGTTCAAATCCTGTTTTCTTTCCTTCCATCCGTCACTGCACAGTGTTAATCTTTCATATAACACCTACGCAGTCAAGCGAACTGTGCGGCATTAACTTCATAATAATTATCACACAAGCCTATCACCTCGCCTGGCATCTACGCACCATTGTGTGAACCCTCTGCCCACCAACACTCCGACATCCGCATGAATTTGTGCTGACGCAGAGGTATATTCGGTCTGCTGTAGATTCAAACGATTGCAATCATCACTTCCTTCCCCTTCCCCACATTTACCTGCAACCTGACGGGGCAGGGGCCATTGTCGCCTAAAAAATAGAAGATCACCAACGCTCACACACTGAAGATGCCTGCTAGTACCCGGCATATATCCCATTGATTCCTTACGTGAGTGTAGCTGGTCTCGCGCTACTGGAGTAGCATCCACAGGCGGTAAATCAATCTCAAGTTCATGCTCAAGCTTATTTGTCTGGAAATTCCCCTAGAAGTTCCTCCGCAAGTCCTGGAGGTTTATCTAAGGAGTCCCATAGGGAATTGCTCAAGAAGTTCCATTTGAATTTTGTTTAGGAATTCTATTAAGAATTCCTCAAGAAATTCCTCCTGGAGTACTAATAGACGTTCCTCTGGGAATTTTTCAAGAAATTTCAACGGACAAGTGCATTTCAATTTATCAGAATCTCCTCAATCCAAAAATGAATTTGAACTCAGAATTTTATGATTCTACGTGCCTTTGAACTATGTATTTTTAAACGTATTTAATTTTTATTTTACATGTAGCATCGCCCTGAAGGGTTAAAGTGACGATACCGCAAGAAACCAATATCAACGTCAAACAAACACCAGTTCGTAGACATAACAATGCCAGCTCAACGTGATTCATTGTTCGAAAATTTGATTGCGTTCATGTGACTAATCGAATACAATTTTGGCACAGTGCTTTCTTCTCTTTTACCATCAATGGGTCGTCCATTAATTACGTCAGACAATGTTCACAATTTCTCGATATCACTTTACATCCTAAAAGATTTTTGTATGAAAATCGTGATGTTTTTGTAAAAGCGTGAACTTTTTGTAATTCTCTCCTCGCTCCGCGCATAAATTGAAACGTACTTTTGTTAATGGGTGATCTTTATGTCGTAAGCCATTATTGTCGCGCTTATCTTTTATTAGAGTCCTGCGGCGGTCGTACGCTCGCAAGGCATACCGCCGCATGACAGTCGCAAGGCAAAACAAAAGAAAAAGTGTTCCCGCCAAAAACAAAAGCACGTGGGTTTCGCGAAGTGACAGATCTTTTTGAATGTATTTGTGACGAACGGCAAGAGTAGCTCAGTGGAATGGATGTTCTTGCTGTCAAACCCCATATAGTGGAATTAGATACTTTTAAATCTGGTGACGCTGTTATGATTAGTGACTGTCGCGCTGATATCAGAAGCCAGAGGCAGATAATCGCCATATTCTGATTTTTCTTGAGAGGCATAATAACTACGTCGCCAAATAATAAGTTGCCTTGGTAAATTCTTGTTTTCCACTCAAGTCAACGGTGTTTTCTACATTTCTAACTAAATTTCAAGCCAATCTGAAACAGAGCATGCTTCTCAGTTTGGTGAAACAAATACGAAAAAGCTCCCTTGAAGGAACTTCTATGATCAACAATAATTATTTAATTATTATATATTATTATTATTATATAATTATTGAAAAAAATGGTAACGTCTTTCACGGGTTACCTCTTTTGTCTAAGATGCCTGCTTCTCGCTGGGGTCATCGTGTTACTCGAACGCGCGCTCGCGTGCTTGAATGACACACGATCTTCGATCCTTCCCCCCGATTCTGTTTTTATCTGCTGTTGTAGTCGTTGTTGATCGTCGATCGACGCGACCTACATTGCACAGCTTCCGCGTTCGTACGATGTTCCCTGTAGTAGGTACCGTGTAGTATAATGTCCCAACTGTTTTACACACTACCTACAGAAGATCTCAAATCAAGTATTGTCGTTGCCGTCACATTCTGGGGAAAACAAGCGCCTCAAGGGGTTTACTCGGTGTTTGTTGCCCTTTCACGAATGTGTTTATTTTCCGAACGACACCTCTGCAGAGCGTAGAGAAACCAAAGCGATCTTGACGCCGTGTTGTACCATCAAGAACGATGAACAGTGGTTCAGGATAACGAAATTCTGGAAAAAATTACCCTATTTATAAAAATGGCTGAGAAGCCTATTCTTGAAGGAGGGCCTTTTCGTTCATTTATGGGACGAGATTTCACAAAAAAAACTGTTCTTATCTTACGAATCGAACATGTTTTCATGAGTACTAGTATTAACAATAGAAAGTGGAAGAAAATTATATTAGTGTCATCCTAATACCTAAATCTCATTTTCGAAACAGGTCAGTGAAGCCATAATTTGATTGGTACACAAGTTTGAATTGATGAAAAATAACATTAACGTAAATTTAGTTGATTTGAAACAAAATATTAAATTCAAACTTATTTATTTTTAAAATAAGCTTAATTAGATGTTTGTTTTTACTATACTCATTGGGAAGCTTCTTACTTCGTCGTCAATAACTAGCTAATGCAATGCGTTTACCTTAAAAGTTTTAGAGTATCTGTTCTATGCATTCGAATATTACAATCTTACAATGTTTGACTTATTCCCACTACCCCACTGTGCAACGATCATTCGCCTGTCTACCGTTGGTGGATGGATTGGATAGATGGCCGTCCTTCACGCATTCGAATGGCGGGTTGGCTGATGGTTTGCTCGCTTGCTAAAATGATTGCGCCCGGCTTAGTTGGATTCGCGGTCCGTCGCGGTTGGATATTTATGTGTTATTTTATTTTCCGCTTGAAATTTTCTGTTTCCCCAAATGTGACAGCAAAATAAAAAGCTACAATGTCGTTTTCTCAAGTTTCCTGTGTCTGTCGTTCCCGCAACACTCATTGGGTGAAGGTGATGATGGTCGTTAATGGGATGGGGCGCTGTTCTTGAGGAAGCTTAATTTATTAATTGTTTCTCTTTTTTCGCTTTTTCTCTCTACAGGATACAAATAGCGCGGAAGACGAAGAAAATGCTAAAGAAAACAAAAGGTGAGTCTGTTCTTCATTAATCTACATTGGTATAGGAAGGAAGTTGTTTCAATGTTAACTTTTGGGGGAACTTTCGATTTAGGTAGTAGTTTTCTAATATACAGGGTAACTTAACGAAAAACACAAAAAAAAACAAAAAGTAATTCTTCAATGGTTCACCCTTGTGTTGGAGACATTACCGACTTTCGTGGCGTTTAATGGGAAGAACAGAAGAAAGTCCCAAGGAGATCTAAGTAAAGGAGAAGAAAAAAAGCGATTATGGAAGTTTTAAGGGGGGATAATAGGGAATCATGGGGAAGACTGAGGTGTTCGAGGGTTTTAGGGTTGCAGGAGGTCACCATGGGACTTTAGTTGGGTTTTTGGAGGCTTCGGAGATCAGGGACATTTCATGGTTTTATGAAGGCTCCAAGGAGTTTCAGATGGTTTTAGGGGCGTTTTAAGGAGGATTCAAAGAGATTTCTGGGGCGTTCCAGAGATATTTCAGGGGATTCAAGGAGGCGGATTCGAAGACGTATCAAGAGGGTTTCACAGCGGATTTGCGAGAACTTTCGTTAAACTCTCATGCCATGAAATCATTCTTCTGAAGCACTTGAAACCTTTCCTAACCTTCCTGTAGAACAGTTCACTCCGGTAGTCGATTTTATTTAATTATGTGTTACAAATTTACTAGATTTCTATTTTTAAGTTTCATGGGAGTATCAGAAGACTTTGAATAGGGTTCAAGGGGGTTTTCAAAGCGGTTTCTGGCTCCGTACGTGAATTACGTAGACTTTTAGGGAAGAAGGGAGGTGTCAGGCCGAAGTCTACGGTCTATTGAAATTGATATATTTTTTTTACAAAAATCGGCAAGGAATAAAGGAATCGAAAAAGCTTTGTTTAAAAAAAATCGACCTTGTTGACCCAGTTTAATGACCATACTGAGGATGATGGGTTCGATTTCCGGTTGGTCCAGAAACGTTTCGCAATGGAAATTTACTTGTCTTCCGATATACACATCGTTGCAAATTTGTGCCTCTTCCATTCCTCCTAGACGTATTTTCAATAGGGCACGTTCGGTGTAGTACTAGATTTGTAGTAATGAGCTGAATTTTTGTATGGTGAGAAGGACAATTCTTTGTTTCTGCAATGAAATGGTGCAAAAAGCGTGGGTATTATGATTCCTTGCCTAATTTTATGCTATTTGAGAAAAACTTTGGATAACTATGTTGTTTATTTCGCAAGAAATGGAGAAAACAACAACACTGCAGCCCAAAGTTTTGCTCAAACAGTATCAAATTAGGCAAGGAATCATAATACCCACGCTTTTTGCACCATTTTATTGCAGAAACGTAGAATTGAGCTTCTCACCATACTAAAATTCAGCTCCTTACTACAAATCTAGTACTTCATTGATATGTCCTATAGGACAGATCGATGAAGTACTAGATTTGTAGTAATGAGCTGAATTTTTGTATGGTGAGAAGGTCAATTCTCCGTTTTTGTAATGAAATGGTGCAAAAAGCGTGGGTATTATGATTTCTTGCCTAATTTGATGCTGTTTGAGCAAAACTTTGGGCAACAGTGTTGTTGTTTTCTCCATTTCTTGAAACATAAACAACATAGTTATCCAAAGTTTTGCTCAAACATCATCAAATTAGGCAAGGAATCATAATACCCACGCTTTTTGCACCATTTCATTACAGAAACGGATAATTGACCTTCTCACCATACAAAAATTCAGCTCATTACTACAAATCTAGTACTACACCGAACGTGCCCCATTATAAATGTAATAAATGTAGGTAAAGCAGAGTTTCCTCTATCTGATAACGGGATTAGTTTGCATAAATAAAATGAAAGACGCCGAGGAGGGACATGAGAAGCTAAGATGTGCAATGCTTGATTCGCTCTTTTCATATGTTGGTCTAGATTCATTTCATGGAAAGGAGTGATTGAAAGTGGTTTCCGGGGGTTTAAAGAAGCTTTCGAAGAAGTAGCAGGTTTGTTTTAGGGATCTTTCAATGTATTTCAAGTCGGCTCAAGATGTTTCCGGGGGTTTTAGAGGGCTTCCAAGAGAGTTTCGCTAGGGTTTAGACAGGTTTAAATGCATTTCATATCATCCCGAGATAGTACAATTGGTTTCTAAGAATATTAAAGGGTTTTTGGGGGCATTCAAAGAACTTTCAAGTGGCTTTCGGAGGGATTGCAAGACGTTTTAAGACATTTCAGGATGTTTCTGAGGGTTTTTGAGCGACCCAGACAACCAGGAATTGCATAAGGATAAACGTAGTACATCGTATAAAGTACTGTTTTAGGTTACTATGGCATAAATGTACGGTGGAGGAACAATAGGACAGATCGGTGAAGTACTAGATTTGTAGTAATGAGCTGAATTTTTGTATGGTGAGCAGGTCAATTCTCCGTTTCTGCAATGAAATAGTTCAAAAAGCGTGGGTATTGTGATTCCTTGCCTAATTTGATGCTGTTTGTGCAAAATTTTGGGTAATCATATTTTTGTTTTATCCATTTTTTGCCACATAAACAATACAGTTACCCAAAGTTTTGCTCAAACAGCATCAAATTAGGCAAAAAATTATAGTACCCACGCTTTTTGCACAATTTCATTGCAGAAACGGATAATTTATCTTCTCACCATACAAAAATTCAGCTCATTATTACAATAGGACAGATCGGTGAAGTACTAGATTTGTAGTAATGAGCTGAATTTTAGTATGGTGAGATGGTCAATTCTCCGTTTCTGCAATGAAATGGTACAAAAAGCGTGGATATTATGATTCCTTGCCTAATTTTATGCTGTTTGAGCAAAACTTTGGGCAACAGTGTTGTTGTTTTCTCCATTTCTTGCAACATAAACAACATAGTTATCCAAAGTTTTGCTCAAACAGCATCAAATTAGGCAAGGAATTATAATACCCACGCTTTTTGCACCATTTCTTTGCAGAAACGGAGATTTGAGCTTCTCACCATACAAAAATTCAGCTCATTACTACAAATCTAGTACTACACCGAACGTGCCCCATTATAGTACTACACCGAACGTGTTCTATTGACCTTCTCACCATACGAAAATTCAGCTCATTACACATCTTTTTTTTTTTTTTTATCTTTATTATCGAGACTTTCAACCCGAGGCTGGTTCGTCTCCGATTACACATCTAGTACTATACCGAACGTGCTCCATTGTCGTCGCATATGATGTTATTGTTTGAACATATTGGGCGCTGTCCATAAACTACGTAGACTCATTCTTTGTCATCTCAGACCCCCCTCATAGACTTTTGTTCATGCAAAATTTTCGAAATTTGTATGGAGTGTAGACTTTGGCTAGAAAGAAAATAATTATTTAGTTTGTAGTTCGTCATCAACGCAATAAAACGTTTTAGTATCGCTTTTCCGAAGTCGCATGTGAGTTTTATTTCCGGAAAATCCGCAGTCCAAGGTCAAAATCAATGGGGCACGTTCGGTGTAGTACTAGATTTGTAGTAATGAGCTGAATTTTCGTATGGTGAGAAGGTCAGTTCTCTGTTTCTGCGATGAAATGGTACAAAAAGCGTGGGTATTATGATTCCTTACCTAAATTGATGCTGTTTGAGCAAAACTTTGGATAACTATGTTGTTTGTGTTGCAAGAAATGGAGAAAACAACAACATTGTTGCCCAAACTTTTGCTCAAACAGCATCAAATTAGGCAAGGAATCATAATACCCACGCTTTTTGCACCATTTCATTGCAGAAACGGAGAATTGACCTTCTCACCATACTAAATTTCAGCTCATTACTACAAATCTAGTACTACACCGAACGTGCCCCATTGGAATCCTACAGTCCATTCCATGTCGAAACAGTGGTAGAAACAGTCTTCTGTGAAACTGGCAGCACTGGCATGATGCAACAGCGCACAGCTGTTTGTTATTTGGAGAGAGAGAAGGCAGCACCAGTAGGGATACCTAAATGTAAAGGGTATTTTATAATAGATTTATGAAATATATGAACAATAAATTGAATTTCAACATTGGAGCTGCTGCAATGAAAGCTCTCTCTCTTCTCTCTCTTCTTGGCGTAACGTCCTCACTGGGACAAAGCCTGCTTCTCAGCTTAGTGTTCTATGAGCACTTCCACAGTTATTAACTGAGAGCTTCCTCTGCCAATGACCATTTTGCATGCGTATATCGTGTGGCAGGCACGAAGATACTCTATGCCCAAGGAAGTCAAGGAAATTTCCTTTACGAAAAGATCCTGGACCGACCGGGAATCGAACCCGTCACCCTCAGCATGGTCATGCTGAATACCCGTGCGTTTACCGCCTCGGCTATATAGGCCCTGAAAGCTGCTTCCCATAATTGTGTATCCATGAATGTGGATATTTCATCCCTTAACAGCGTCTGTTCTGGAATCCAGCGGCTGAGTATGAAATGCTATATAGCATCAGCCTTATGAAAACCTTCAAACAATAGTAGAGCAAACAGATTGATTCAACGGCAACAGACCCGGCAACGAATTAAGGACAACGATTGGAAATGGATCTTGGAACGTGAGAACTTTCAATGAACCCGCTCGCGTTGTGCTCCTGGCTTGCGAACTGCAGAATATCGGGGTTAATGTGGAGAAACGCTGGCCCAAAACTGGAGAACGCGAATTCCAAGCGGCGGATTCTATCGCCAACACTACATTCAAGTACCACTTCCACTACAGCAGCGGCATAATGATAAGGCATAATGTGGAGTTGGCGGAAGCAGATGAAGCGAGTTATTCGGTGGAAGACGATAAGCGACCGAATCTGTGTTTTGAGGATGAAGGGCAAATTCTTCAACTACAGCCTGATCAGCATCTATGCGCCAACGAACGATAAACCCGATGACATGAAAGATGAGTTCTATGAGAGACTTGATAAGACCTACGGAAAGTGCCCAAAACAAGATGTCAAATTAGTAATCGGAGATGCAAATGCGCAGATCGGCAGAGAATGTTTCTTTCGACCTGTCATTGGAACGGAAAACAAACAGCAGAGAAACGAATCCACCGCAGTAAAAAAAACGGCAGCACGAAGAGAGTGTAAGTATGGATAGGAACGGTATGCGGAGGTTTTATGCAACTGTCAAGACAGCACCAGTGTCCGCCATGTGCAATGACCGGGAAGGAAATTTGCTGACAATCAAAACAATGGTGGCAGCCTGGTGGAAGAAGCACTTCGAAGAATTGTTGAATGGTAGAAGTGAAGGAGCACTCAGGAACAGGATTCTCATAATGGATGACGGTCAAGCAATGGAACCACTAACACTGGATGAGGTTAATAAGGTCCCTAAGGAGTTGAAAAACAGCAAGGCTGCTGGAAAGGACGAGATCCCGGTTGAACTTTTTAAGCACGGAAGCGAGTAGCTACCTCAATCAATCCATCAGAATTTTGTAAAGATTTAGGAAAATGAAGAAATGCCTACCAGCTGGTTGGATGGTGTCTATGCCCAATCTACGAGAAAGGTCGCAGAGTGTGTCAATTGGGTTGTTTAATGAATAAAATATTGCTATTTTCTATAGGCTAATCGAAAGAGCTCATTTTTCTGAGTATTACGTGATTTTATTGGATTCCAATACCTTTATTTTGATGGTCAAATTAACAAAACAGTTTTAATTTTCGTGGATAGAATGACAGTTCAATCGATAAAATGACAGTTCGACCCGAACAAAAAATTTTCCCCATACAAACTTTAAATGCATTTTAAAAATAGTTCCCGGACTCCAAAAATTATGAAATTTTGGATTTAGACTAATTTTGGGGCGAGGAATCTGATTATGAAATAATCCAGATACCCCTAAAGAACCCAATTACAGAGGGATTGCCGATTAAGGTGAATATATGACGAAGCCACACCTAAAATTTTCAAGAGCACAAATCTGAAAAACCGAAAGTCGGTTTGCGCTGAAAAGTTGATCGATTGGTTACCCGCTGGTGGTGACCAATCGATCAACTTTTCAGCGCACACCGACATTCGGTTCTTCAGATTTGTGCTCTTGAAAATTCTAGGTGTGGCTTCGTCATATATTCACCTTAACGACGGATCAAATGTTAAACCCGCGGATGATCTTAGATAAATTTCGGTAATAATACTTGCAGACTCACCATCTGTTCATGGATGTCAGCAGCGTGAGCTTTGGAAGATAATGTCAGAACATGGTTTTCCGGTAAAACTAATTACACGACAGCGGGCAGAGACAGAGACGGGTCTAGTGGTATTAGTGCTGAACTACCCCTATTCGCATAACAGTTCCATGTTTGCTGGGTTTCCTATTCACATGGGACTTTTGTGCGAATGGGGGCAGTGAAGTAGTGATTGATGGGAACGTGTTTGAAGTTGTTAAAGAATCTGTTTATCTTGGAACACTTGTGACATGCGATAATGACTTTTCCCGTGAAGTGAAAAGGCGTATTGCACCTGCGAATAGAGCCTTTTACGGATTGCGTAACCAGCTTAGAACCCGTAAGGGGCCGTCCATATACCACGTGGACAGCTTGGAGGGGGGAGGGGGTTAGCGAAAAGTCCACGCTTGTCCACGGAGAGGGGGGTAGGGGTTCGTCAAATGTCCACGTGGACAACATTGACATATTAATTAGTGAACAAGAATCTACAAACGAAACAAATTATGTCGCATTATTGATGAGATTCTCTTCAATAGTTCTTTCATATGTACATTTTATTTTATTATACATTGTTTTTTAGTTCTACGTTACTTTTTCAAGAAAAAACAATCATGGTATTGATTCACAGACTAATTTGTTTTAAATTATCAGAATCTATAATTACTTAGTTTTCTCACCGCGGAATATTCTGGAGATTTAAAATGGAGTGTAGACCATGTAAATGTTGGTGTTTCAGTCAGAAAATTTTCATTGAAGTTCTGTATGAATTTTTCTAAGTTTCATATCAAATTTTTAAACTACTTCAAAGTTTCAAAATACATGTAGGGCTTATCTCAAAAACATTTTTTTGTAGGTTCCTTTAAAATTTAAGATGTTTCTAATGGATATTAAAGTCTTAACCTCACCAATACAATTTAGTTGCTGTAAATCTTGTTTTTTTTATAAGAATCTAAGAAATATAATCTTATCTCAACAAAAATCTAAGATTTAAAATTACCTTATCTCAACAAAACAATCAGACGATCATAGATTGAACAAACATTCTAAAAAACACCGTCTTGAACCAGAGGCTGTACAGACTAAACATTGAACAATCACTAACATTAGGCGATAGACATTACACGAAAAACACCCAATGAAGAATTTCCGTTTGACGAAAATTTTTCACCAACTGGAGCAAGAATCGAACCCACAGTCTCACAAACATTAGCCTGAATTTAATACCTAGTTTGTGCAACTTATTTGTATTCTATGTAAAGCTATTGAATATTTGTATTTTATAAAGTTTTCAATTATATTTAAGACATGGTTTACGAAGGAAAAAAATTTTCAAAGTCACTTTTTTCATTTAATTTAGTAATATTAAAAAAAAACTTTTTTTCTGATGTCCACGTGGACAATGGGGGAGGGGGGTAGGGGTCAATGAAAAGTCCACGCTTGTCCACGGGGAGGGGGGAGGGGGTTAAAAACCATGAATTTTCTGTCCACGTGGTATATGGACGGCCCCTAACTTGCCAACGCAAACGAAATTTGCTCTTTATAAAACGCTGATTTTTCCAGTTGCCTTCTACGGTCACGAGGCGTAGACGTTAAAGGAACTGACGGAGTTTTTGAATGCAAAGAGCTGCGGACAATTCTCGTCAGGAAACAAGAAAATAAAGTTGTACCAAGTATACAAAGACACGAACATTGTGGGACGTATGAAAATCAATTGGCACGGAAATTCCAAACAAGCTGAAATTTTGCACAGTTGATATGAAACCAAATTGGAATTCAAAAAGTAGGTTAGAGTAACAATATCAATTTTGTCTCATCCTAACACATATTCGTACTAAGAAGATCAACTTCTTTTACTGAGTGACAGTAATAACAGGGGCCCTCAACGGTCAATGGTCAACAGATTCTATAACATTTACCCGAAAACCATTTACCCGAATGACATTAACCCGAAAACCATTTACCCGAATGTAACATATACCCGAATGCCAAATACCCGAACGCGACATTTACTCGAATGCGACATTTACCCGAATACGACACCTACCCGAATGCGACATTTACCCGAATAGTTTAATACTCTGGATAAATTCTGGATAAAATGTGAGTAAAGTTCATTTGTTTTGTTTAATGCAAAAAATACATCGAATTCCTCAAAAACTCATTTTATTAAATTTTCTCTGAAATAATCCGCGATAGGAATTCACAGGACAGACACCTGAATAAACTAATCACTGCAGCATGATATTTTTGTGTTTGCTGTTGGCATTCCCTCTAGAGATTTACCCTTCTTTGAATCATAGGCTGTTCTTTCGATAGTCAAAGAAAAGTTTATGATCTAAAGAAGAGAAAAACTCTATTTGTAGGCCAAATGGTCATTAGATCGAATCGATTATAGAACAGTCCTCGGCAAATCAACATATTATTAGGAAAAAACTTTGATAAAAAAGTTTGCAATTTGTTCACGATACAGAACATCCTGTTATTAAAAGAAGGGAAAATTCTTAGCTGTAAACTGTAGACTTGGAATCCATCACTCAATCCTGTAAAAGTGTAATTTAGAAGAACATCCTATGATCGAAAGAAGAAAAGAACTCATATACAGTAAATACAGGGGATACTCAAAATAACTGGGACAGGTAAAATTTTCACTTTTCAATAAATATTCAACTCGCTGTAACTTTTCGAAAAGGGCATCAAATATTCTCAAATTTTTACTGTAAGTTCATCAACTAGTTGTGTATCAGTGGTCAAAATTTAGAAAAGATCGAGCTATTCTACACGAAGTTATAAAGGTTCTAGAAAAAGGTATAATTATTCGATAGCCAACTTTGAGCTGTTATATCTCCGGATTCAATGAACCGAATGCAATGAAATTTTGATTATTTACGACTTATATAATGAGCTATTAAAAACATTTGACTAAACTTAAAATTCTTTACACGAAAGAAAATTATAACGATTAGATAATTTTTCTAATATAACACCAATTTATCCAAAACTTCGTCATCGTTTCAAAATTCGAGATAGTAATTATAGTTCCTTTAAATTCCCTCTAATTGACTTGAATATATTTATGTTTCAAATTAAAGCAACCAAATAGCCGGCATTAAATTGAAAAAGTAATGGGATCCATATGAAAAATAGATAAATTTACTAAAAAAACATAGAATAAATGAAATCGCTATAACTTTTTTTCTTAATAATAATTTCAAATTAAGTCAACTGTTTTTCAAAGTTTATTATATAAGTCATAAATGAACAAAATTTCATTGCATTCGGTTCATTGAATCCGGAGATATAACAGCTCAAAGTTGGCTATCGAATAATTATACCTTTTTCTAGAACCTTTATAACTTCGTGTAGAATAGCCCGATCTTTTCCAAATTTTGACCACAGATACACAACTAGTTGATGAACTTACAGTAAAAATTTGAGAATATTTGATGCCCTTTTCGAAAAGTTACAGCGAGTTGAACATTTTTTGAAAAGTGAAAATTTTACCTGTCCCAGTTATTTTGAGTATCCCCTGTAGTTCGAACGTCAATAAAATATGCAGCAGTACAACTCGAAAGAACAGCCTCTGAAGAGAAGAAGGAAAAATCTTCGAAGGATAGGAATAGTTTGGCTACCAAACAACTTAGTGAGGTTAACACTATTTCTGTAAAAGAAACTCTAGCAAATTACCCCTGATACCACGGCCCGAAACCCATAACCCCGAATAGGCCTTTATCCCAAAAGCCAGTACCCCAAATGGGTCACTACCCTGTAATAGTAAGCCCAGCATACTAACCGAGTGGTCTTTAGGCCGAAAAAAAAGATAATCGATCGATTAGCAGGCCTCGAAAGAACAGTCTATTCTTAAAAAGGAAAATATCTGATCAAGTTGCTAATTTGGCCACCAGTCAATTGTGTAAATCTTTACTTGAAAGAACAGCTTATTATTTAAAGAAGGGCAAATTTTTCAAGGAGTTAGAAGTTCGTCTTCACATAAAATATATAATATTGCAACTCGAAAAATAGCCTCTATTTCCAGTTTGGTCGACCAACTCAGACAGTACACATTTGGACTCTGCTAATTCAAAAGAACATCCTATTTTAAAAAGAAGGCAAATATTAGAAGAAGTGGAGAATACTTACAGTATGGCTGCTAAATTTTGACCGAGTATATAAATGTATGTAGCTCAAAGCAGCCTGTGTTGTTAAACTGTAATAGCTTGGTAATGAAAAAGACATTACATTCGAACGTTTAGTTGTGCTAAAAAAACTTCTTGGTGACAATTTATCATTCATCCTCATGACTTCCGGCATGAATGATTTTTGGCCGAATGGCTCGATGTCTTTTCGGGAATTCTTACTTATCAGAAAGCTAGCCATTTGACAAGGTTTGTGGCAAGATATCAATACCAAATAAATTATAACAAAAACAAGATTGTCTATTTGAAAGAACATTCAACATTTAAAAGAAGGAAACATTTCAGATTAAAATACTTAACTTAACTTCGAAAGAACAGTCATAGCTTGAAATAAAAAGAATTCTCAAATAAAAACTTCAATAACTATATTGTTACAGCATTTTATAGTTCCAAAGAACAGCCATTTTATTATTGGGGAGAAGGGAGAATTATTTATTAAAATATGTTTCGGAATTAGCGCCAATAGCAAATGTTTAAGCATATTTGAGGAGAACACAATAGTTTCAAAAAAGGCCGGTTAGGTAAGCATACTGAGCTCTTCAGGATCCACATTTGAATAGACAAGTACATACGTCTTCGGCCATCGGATATGCACCCTGAATATTAGGCAAATTGTTTGAATCAGCAACCTCTCCCTTCGTCGCAGTTTTCTTAAATGCATTGCATTTGCTTCTTACGTTTTCGTAAACCCTTATTTATTTATTTCTTTTTATTAGAGAATTTTAACTTATACTAATTCTACCCTCTAAGTAAACCTTTCATGAATCACAACGTTGCTAAAGATTTCTCAAGGATTACCCTTTTCTAACTGATGAAATTTTATCAACTTCTAATAAATTGTCCACAGTGAACACTTTTCGGGCGACCTCCTGAATGATTTCGGGTTGGCGTTCGGGCTTGTAATGTGGAGACGTTAAAAAAAAACAATCCTCAAATTAAAATTGAATTTTGACCCCCAGTTAGTCCTGCACCAAAGTGCTTGATGATCACTTGGCCTGATGATAATAAGGTCTAACGAAAGTTGGCTGTATAACACTGGGCTATTACATATTTATTATTGACAAATCATATGGGGATCAAGTCCACGGTTTTTTTTTGCATTTTTCGGGTAAGTGTCGCATTCGGGTAAATGTCGTATTCGGGCGATTGTCGCATTCGGGTAAATGTCGCATTCGGGTAAATGTCGCGTTCGGGTATTTGTCGCATTCGGGTAAATGTCATTCGGGTAAATGTGTTTCGGGTAAACGGTTTTCGGGTAAATGTTATAGAACCGGTCAACAACCTTCGAAATAAGCATTTTAATTAAATTTATTAGAAAATCTTTAACGGCTCGCCACATCTGTCCTCATAAAAACCGCTTCGCGTGCAGGCAAAGTAAACACCCGAAACGACATTTACCGAGGACACTCGTCTCTAACGACACGAATCACTCTCGGCGGTCGGTCCAATGATCCGCCGCCCGGTGTCTCTCCAAGATCAGGTTCAAGTGACCGACCGCACACCACGCAACGCAGCTAAAGCTAGTCATGGGTGTTATCGTCATTGAGTTTGTTTTTTTTTGTTTCGCCGCTGTGCCACAAGCCAAGAAAGTTCACAGTTTATGTTTCTAGCGAAATTTATAACGGTGCTCGGTGGAGGAGAGCAAAAAAGTGGCTTAAAACGCAAAATCTGCTTAGACTAAACGACTGCGGTGGCGGTGATGATGGCGGTGAAAAGTGAGAAACAAGTGTCTAGGGGTCATGCACCTATTACGACGTTACTATTTGGATGTATAAATTCATGTATATTTTTTTCAGGGACTATGTATTGAAGGCTTTATTAGTTCATTTATAAAATCTTTAATTTACTCTTATAATTTTATACATTCGCATTGACTTGATTTCCTCCCGTCTTCGATTTTTGCGTACATGCCCCTTGATGATGCGCAAGTTTCAATGTCAATAGCGTAATGGTCGCCCAACCCGTCTGCGCCGTACACGCGTCTAGGTCTAATAGCTTGACCATCCCATTTCGACAGTGTCGATCGTTCGGTCCCGTTTACGTCTAGTCAGTAACGTTCAAACCAAGTCAGTCTGCGTGACGACAGTGCCAATATAGAGCTGTGTTTTCCTTGAACCGATACTTCAGAATAACGACCTACCCGTCAAAGAAAGCAGTATTAGTTGAACTCCCAAGTACGGGTAGATAGCCGAAAAGTAAATAAAATTATTCATCGGATTTATGGACGACAGTTGCAAACAGCGTTTGAGCTTTCTTCTGATATCTTACGGTTGTCTATTTGTCATTTTGTTATCGATGTTATATGACTTGAAGGAGGCATGACTAAATAATGTTTTGTTTGATATCATTGTCATTCGGTTAACACTTACATATCTACCCATCTGAGAGTGTTTCATGGTTTTATTTCGACAATGGTTTTTCATAAGGGCCTAACTGACTTGAAATGGCTTGATCGATTAACGGGCTTGGTGGTCTAGTGGCTACAGCTTCTGATTCGTATGCAAAAGGTCATGGATTCAATCCCTGGCTCGTCCCTTTCCTCCTACTTTGTATCCTTCAATCTGCTTTCTCTCTCACCCTTCTCTACATATACAACTCATGTTTATAGATATGTTCATAGCCATCGCTAGAACCAGAAACAAATTTAAAAAAGTCGTTTCCCTTCCTTCCAACTTCCACAGCACAGTGTATATAGCGCCTGCAAGCTATGCAACCAAAGGGAACTGTGCCGCTTGACCTTCATATTCACCACACAATCTATCACCTAACGAACACTATAAATAATCCCCTATCCATGGATCGCATCACCGACCCAACGGTGACTCCCAGATCTCCCATCCTTTCCGCCTAACATATACCCCAGTTCGTGCGGGTTGTGGGGACGCAGAGGTGCTCGCGGTCTTTAGCAGCAACACTCTAACATTCCTTTCCCTTCCCAGCTGACTATAAGGACTGGGCCGGCGCCGTTATTGATCGAAAATGCATGAGCTGCTACAATTGCACTTTGAGAATAAGTCCCAGTCCCTTATTCAGTTGAACCTCAGTGCAATTGTTACCAGTTCAGGTCAATCACGGAGGAGCATTTATTGGCATGTATATAGTCAGAATTGATTGATCGAGGGCCTAACTGACTTGATCGATTTCTCTATTTCGCTAATGACTTGATCAAAACAAACTGAATCATTCGTCTTGTTTCTACAGCAAGATGTAGGAACCGAAATTTCCTACTGAGGCTTTAAATAATGTCATTTAGAATGAAACGGGATGCACTTCTTGCATTTTTTGTTTATTGATATTTTTTAAAAATCCAGGAATTTCTCTTAAGATTTATCCAGTTATTCTTCCAGAAATTTGCGGAGGTTGGTAATTTTTCAGGGATTACTCTGAGACAGGGGTTTTCACACGTTCTGTCTTGCGGTACACTTTTTAGAAATAAATTGCTACGCGGTGCACTTGTTCAAACATTTTAAAATATAAAATTCTTAGTTTGTTAAACTTGTTGATGTGTTTTCCGAAACAAGTTGAAATTCTTAGAAATTTTTGGACAAATGTTTTTGGGAATCCGTAATTAAGTCAGCATCTATTTTTTTTTGGTGTGCTTGGTTAATAGTGATTTTTTTGTGAATCGACGATACCATATTTGGTAACTATTACTACAAGATTCAAAGAAAATTTTGTGTAAGATTGTTGTTTGATTGTAGATTATATTTTCAAAATAATAACCTTAGATTTTATTGCCAACTTATGAAAAACATTTTCAACATACCTGAACGTTGACCAAACGTATGGAGTTTACCCTTCCACTAACAATACCCAAATTCCCGTCCACCTAGGCCTGAGAGATCGTAGAGCTGCCTACATCTTTCATAGGTGTCCAAAACTAATTATCTTTTCCCATCCCTTAGCAGTCGTGGCCAGGAAAGTTCTCAACCATTGGAGGATTGCGTCAGTCTTGTCTAAGAGTCAGTGATTAGTCCCAAATCATTGTGTTTTGGTTCGGACGAGAAGGAGGCAATCAACTCTCAAAACAGCGGTCTAGGACTGTACCATCTACGGATTTGTGCGACTCGCTTAATGCTAATGCTAATAAATTTGACCTGGTCTAAGGGATGGCTGGTAATCGCCTAGGATGGAGGGAGATCTTTCAATTCGGCCCTCTGCACCACCATGGGTGCTCAGGACTAAGAGTAAGTAAGTAGGTGAGGCAGCCGTCAGATGCACAGCTACTAGGTGGTACCCGCAAGGCTAGGCGGCTGTTAACTCCGAAGAAGGTTTGTAGTACTTAAAGCCGACAAAAAAGGCATCAAAAGGCCGGCCCGTCCCAGATTGAAGGGAACAGGAGGTTCGGTTGCGATCATTGTTAGGCCTTCAGCAACCACAAGTTAGGGCGGATCAGGGGGAGGATCCCCGCTTGATGTGCAGGAGCGTAGGGACACCAAACCTAGGAGACATAGGAGGATAGGTGCCAAGCGTGAGCAGGACGAAGCGCTCATCATCAAGACTGAACAGTGCACTGTAAGTATTCAGAAGTCTTGAAGCAAGGCGATGAGGTGAAATGATCCTTGAGCTCAAGCGTCACAAGGAACGCAAGTACGCCGTCTACAAAGGTCTATCGAAGAGATCCTTGGCGAGGTCGTTGAGGTGAGGGCTCTTACAGCGGAGGTGACTCTGAGGATAACCTTTGTGCAGCTACCTGTGGCAGACACTAACAAGTCAGTTAAAGTGGGGAAGCTCAAGGTGGGCTTGTCAGTATGTCAACACGAGCCACCGGAGGCTTGCTTCAGTTGTCTGGAACCAGGACACAAGTCACAAGGCAGAAGCATACTGTGTAGGCTATGTGCAGGTAGAGGCCGTAAGGCACAAGGTTGCAGGAATATTCCCTAGTGATTTGTTCCGAAAAATCCGCGAACAGCAAGCTAACGGGAGACCCAAGGTGCCTGGCCTTCAGAAGAACCACAACTGCCAAATCACAGTGCAGGTAACACAGCTGAACCTGAGCCACAGTCACGTAGTCCTGCAACTACTGTGGCAGGCAGTCGTGGAATGAGGGACGGATATCGTCATCATAGCGGACCCACTATAGAGTACCCACCGGTAACGGGAGCTGGGAAACGGAGCGGAGTCGATCATCGATGTTACATACTTTTTGTAGTCCTGATCTAAGAAGTAGTTTGAACACTCATGGTGATCGATCACCTGGCGGTTCGCTATAGTATCGATTACAACAACAATTACCATGCCTAGACAAGCCCACCCTACGAATAGGACATTACCAGCGTACTGGTGGATTGGCCGCTACCAACGTCGCGCTGAAGACCGAGGTGATGGCAAGCAAAATGGTCTTTTTTGAGGGTCTCTGTCAGAGTGCCAATGCGAATCCAATGGCTCCAAACGAGCATTCTCCAGAGATGTTAGCGAGGATCATCGAGGAGACCAGTCCGCGTCATAGTCCTAGTCCTTGGCTTCCCTTTGTAGGACCGCTGTGAACTGGGGCTGGCCATGAGAGGAAAGTCACCGGCGGGGATTGCAAAATCCTTTAGCGTATGTAAGGCACCAGGTTTGGACGGAGTTCAAAACCTGTCATTAAAAGTATAGCTATTGCAGAGGCTCCCAGGATGTTCAAATCTGCTATGCAGAAATGCCTGGACGAGGGATTTTGCCTAGCGATTTGAAAACGGCAGACCTTGGGACTATTGGCGGGGAAACTACCCGGAGACCCGTCGGAATATAGACCTATGTGCTTGATCGGCATGGCGGGGAAGGTGCTCAAGAAGAACATCCTCAACAGGCTGTTGAGGCACACCGGGGGTGTGAATGGTCTCTCGAGCAACCAGTTCGGCTTCCGGAAAGAGGAGTCAACCCTAGACGCTATCTTGACGGTTACAAAGTCCGCTGAGAAAGCGCTCTAGCGTTAGAGGAGTGGAATTCGCTACTTTGCAGTAGTGACTCTGGATGTAAGAAATGCCTTCAATAGCACCTATTATGCGACTACTGCCGATGCCTTCCTGCGTCTGGGGATACCCGGGTATTTGTACAAGATGCCTGGATGTTACTTCTAGAATCGAGAAGTAATTTACGAAGGTTGTGCTACTTTTTTCCGAATGTCGGTTCCTAATGTCATTTCTCCCGAACGCCGATTCCCCGAATGCTGTTACCCTGAATGGAACTTATCCCCGAATGACCCTTTTCCCCGAATCACACCCTTCTTTATTATGTTAGAGGTTCTTTAAAGTTCTATTGCTCCTTAGACCTACTTCAACACTGCTAAATGAAGGAGGGCAATATGAATCCTTCTTTCCATTGCTGCTCGTTCTTTCTAGAACCAAATTGACTCTAACGACTTGTCATATTATGATCGGTTAACTTTTTGAACAACTTAGTCCCCAGGATCACGAACATGTGTTGACAAGAGATCCATTCGAATTCTTCTCGGTGAAACGGGTCATTCGGGAAACTGACTTTGCCGGAAACGAGCCATTCGGGGAAACGACATTTGGGGAACTGACATTCGGGGAAAAGTAGCACAATAAGGGCTACGGTGAATCGATCGAAAATTAGAATCTACAGCAGCCCACTCGATCGCAGTTGTAGAGAAATGGAGCAGCTGCAGGAAACTGGAATTGGCTCACCACAAAACTGAGGTGGTGGTTGTTAACCCTAAAAGGGATACCTGGGGTCCATTGGAACCCAGGTGCCTTTCAGAGCTCGTCTTTGATGGAACACACTCAGCGAGGTGACGAAACTGAGGCCATGAAGGTATCCCTTTTAGGGATAAGAACCGAAAGTCCGACCATCAAGCGGTGATCAGTGTAGGCGATTATACTAACACTTCGAAGCGTTCCGAACAATTGGGCTTGATACATCTGACGTTGCGCGTGCCAGCCAAATTTGTTTCGCCGGAAAACCATGTTCTAACACTATCTGCCGAAGCTCACTAATTTTTCAATGAATTTAAAATTAACAGGATAGTATGTTTGGGATCTCCAGTTAGCCTAGTGGTTATGGCTATGGATCGCCAATCCAGAGACGGCGGGTTCGATTCCCGTTCCAGGCGGGAAAAGTTTATCGACTCCCTGGGCATAGTGTATCATTGTACTCGCCTCATAATATACAAATTCATGCACTGGCAAGCAAAGAAAGCCCGTCAATTGATAAATGTGGAAGTGCTCAAAGAACTCCAAGTTGAAGTGAGGCAGGCCAAGTCCCAGTAGGGACGTAGAACCATAAAGAAGAAAATGGAGGATAGTATGTTTGCAAGTAATATTTCCAATATTTATCTAACACCGCTAGCCATCATGGTTTCTCATAGCGGAAATCATGATGGTTACAGGTCGCAAGCCCTGGTAAAGTGTGGAACGTTTTGATGGCTGTGATCCCTGACCATCATGTAATCAAAATCCCAGGGATACTCAAGTGACCATACTGTTGGGTTGTGGGGGTTGCGTGTGTGGGGTGCATATATTGACAAGCATTGCTATGGATCGTTAGGGCTGAGTAGGAGCGGGGAATGGATCTACGATTGCTTAATTGCGATTATACCTACTTACTGGTATAGTCGTGGTTCAGCAGTGGTGGTGCCGCTTTTCGCTTGTGTTCGGCCTAGGTGGTTTGTTTAGGCGGTGCGGGTAGGTCTGTATGTACTTCGTACGTGCAGTGCGTACGGCTCCTACGGCTCAGCATTGTGGTTACTTGGGTAGTGTAGGATAATTGGGTTTGGGACTGAGGGGGTCGTCATTGATTCTGCCGACACCATTGCGTGCTCATTGTTGACGGTTGTGTTGGTGACGATTTCTTCAGCTTTAGAATCTCATTTATTCCACGCACAATCTTTGGGAGGAGGGACTGCTTTGTAATGCAAGAGAGGGATTTAAACTCTGCGTTACGGGTTGGGTGAGGTCATGCAGATAGAAGCAACCCAGGTGACCATGCGGCTCGGGTCGTGATGGATGCATGAGTGCAGTGTGTGTGGGGTGCGCTACCCTGTGGGTGCAGTTGAGTCCGGGTTGGAGTGGAAAGAGACCCTTCTCTACCCTAGATCGGTTTCGGTTGTACGAACGGGGTAGTGTTTGGCTTATTTGTGACGTGTTGTGTGGGATTTGCGGCCCGAGCTGCGCGGTTACTTAGGAAGTATTGTGCTCTGCAATCTAGATTTTGGTTTTAAGATGAAGCTATGGCTGGGCTGTGCCTCGGATTTTTTGGGCGCAGGTCGGGAGAGCTGATGGCGGTTTGTGCTGGAGGGTTTGCTCGATTGGTTAATCACTGGTGGTGGCCAGTTGATTGACTTGTCGGCGCTGCCTGTCATTTGGTTCTTGGGGTTTGTGCTCTCGAGATCCGGGGCGTTGCTTCGTTGTATCTTCGCTTTAATACTAGTATTCCTTGTTTGATTTAACTGACTGTTATGTACAGGCGCTTAACTCATTCTATTTCATAGATTGCCAGATTTAAGGGTAATGGTTCAATAGGGTGTTTGCAATCAGAGTGGATTAGAACGAGTTGGCGCCTACAATACACCAACACTAACACACATACACCAATACTTACACGCACACATGCACCTACAACTAGCTGTAAAAGACCAGTGGGCGGGACAATGGTGCCTACCCAACAGTTGTAGGTGGGGTGTTTGGCTTAGCTACATGACTTGGTCCGGCAAGCCCATAAACATCAATTGGTAGACGTATTGCCTAGTGAAAAGACAACGCAGATGGGCGAAAGCCAGGGGATGCGTTGATAATAGCAGAATAGCAGAATAGCAGAATATTTCCAATATTTATCTAGGATCATTCGCAGTTGCAGTTATTATTTACTTCAAAGTTATAATAAGTTGGGGACCCAAGTTGTTACCCCAATCGATTGATATGTACACTTTATGTAAAGTCATCAAAACGTTTTTTTTTTTGTAACCTCTAGTTTAGTATACTAATCCTTGTATTTCTTTCTCCCTTCCATTCCAGCTTGAATGAATGCTTTCCCTCCGGAATCGACGCTGCCCCGATGCTAGGTTCAAACGAGCGTCTTCGCGCCAGTGGCGAGGACCCGCCTGCCAGCCATCAGCAGCAGCGGCAAATCCCCGCAATCAGTACCACCACAGCTACTCCTCCTCCGCCGTCGGTCTCCGAAAGCGTGATCGCCCAACCGGCGGAACAGCCCAATCCTGCCAGCAGCAGCAGCAACAGCAGTCACCGCCACCCATCACGGTCCCGTTCCGACAGTGCGGACGAACGGGAATCGGTCGCCTCGTCAACGGGCAGCACCGCATCTTCCGCTTCGTCCGCCGGAAGTGACATCCAACAGCATCTGCAATCGATGTTCTACCTACTACGGCCGGAGGAAACCCTTAAAATGGCCGTCAAACTCGAATCGTTACGCGCTGGTCGCACCCGGTACCTGGTGGTCGTATCCCGTCCCCGGTCCAAACGAATGATCCTCCGACAGCCGCAGCAGCAGCTCAATCAACAGCAGTCGACGCCGATGGCGTTTTCCTGCTCCACGACGGCGGCGACCTCGGTCAGTTCGACTCCGCTGTCGGTCTCGCCGATCCCGGTCGCAATCCCGATTAGCAAACAAATTACTTCCGCCTCTCTGTACAAGGCTGCTTCGCCTTCCACGACCACCGGTTGTTCCGCCGTCGAAGAGGGAACATTTGTATCTAGCTTGGATAACTGCGTTCTCAGTGTTTTGCCGAAAAGTCCTTCAGCTTCAACTGCTTCAGTGAATAACAATAATAAGAGTGTCGATAAATGTGATAGTGATAGACCTAGCAGTAGTAATTGTGTTAATAATAACAATAGTAATGTTAGTAGCCTTAGCGGTAGTGTAGCTAGTGTCGGAAGACCGGGATCCGGATCTGGTTCCGGTAGCTGTCGAAGTGAGGGTAGTGTGAACAGGGCCAGCACTCCGGGCCTCAGTGGGTTTATCAATGTGACCGGTGTAGGGTCCACCACCTCAACTGGTGTTGGGGGAATGTGCAAACTGTTGGGGGGAAGTTCGGCTAGCGGTGGAAGTGGTTTCAGTGGCAGTAGTACTCCTCGGAGTAGCAGCAGCGCCAGTGGCCATCATCACCATCATCAGCAGCATCATCATGGCGGTTGTAACGAAGTTGAAGAATCCTGTTTGCTGGGGATCGACTGCAATGACAAAACTACCGTCGGGCTGGTGTTGCGAGTACTGGCGGACACTACGATTCGGTTGGACGGCGATGGGTGAGTATCGTTATTGTATCGTATTTTTTCTTCTGTGTTCTCGGACAAATATTCCATCAAAACTTCAAAGGTTTGTCAGTTAGTTAAAGTTTTAGGAATTAGCATCTTGTCGATACATCGTTGAATGGTGCGTTTCTAAAAAATGTTTTTAAAACGAGACCATTTCTCAAAAAAGATCGAATTTTGATAGTACGGGGCTTAGAACTATCAAAAACGGACTTTTATTAGCTGCTCAATCAGTGGCGTCGCGTAACCTCACTTTTTACCTGTGCACCAAGTATAAATGCTTGAATTATTTGAACAAATTTGCTTGTAATAATTAGAAAATGACGAAAATCCCTGGGCTTGGATTATATCTTCCAGGAAGCTTTGATTTCAGGCATGTGGTCGATGTGCTTTGCAGTAATGATTGGAATAGCTGAATGTATAATCAATGGCAAATAATTCTGTAAAAATCAGATCTTCAAGTCATCTGATATAGTTATACTGATCATGATGCTGCATAGTATATCGAACATTTGTCGAAGTCATTTATGTGTCGGGAAAATATAATTCCAAGTTGGTGAGAATATTACAAACTGAGGGAGGGTAATAGGCCCAGTCAGACCCCTGAATGGGCAATGTGGGTTAGTGTATGGGAATGCCATTGAAGGTTTGTAATATTCTCCGAGGCTTTCGAAATCCAACAGGGCGCGTCCCCGGGTTGCGGATAGGGGGAAAAGGGAGATTTTTCGCATTTGTACTGTAATCAGCCAATGTGATATTATCTCCTATGGTGTTGTAGTGCGAATGAATGATCTCATTCTATGGGAATTCGAACCTTGTAATGTATTCTTTATGAACTTCAATTTGACAAGGTTTTGAAGACAAACATGAGATGAGAGAATTGGCTAATAGGAAAGTCACATCAGCAAAGCTTTTACATATGCAAATGCTATCCATGGGGTCATGTCTAGCATTTAATATGTATGGCAATGACTGGTTCTTACCTAGTAGGGGTACTACAAGACCACGCGGACAATTCGATTAAAGGCTTAATTGGGGATAATATATTTTCCAGAACTGAAGGAACATTTTTTTCCGGGTGACTGGCGAGTCGGAGAGGGTAGAAGTTTCCGTTTGTTATAATTGACAAAATAAACAATCGGGCGCTTTTTCTTTCTTTGACTTGCGTGGTATTTTGTGGATTATTGTTTTTTGGTTTTGGAAGGTATGCGATTCACTATTGAGCCTTAAAATTATTTTGCATCTGAATAGCATTGATATTGTCAAGTCTGTACCAACACCCTAATCCCACACCAAAATACCCTTTTCCTATCCCATGGCGTTTATGTGGTCAGCAAAGACTATTCAGCCATTACCCCTCCTTATCATCGGCTTTGGACTGACTTGCGCTCTCATTGCCCCACCAAATGCTGCAAAATGAAAATGAAAATGAAAATAATTAGAAAATGACGAAAATGACTGCTTTCACTCATTTCTATTTAGATTTTGATCATAAATCCCCTGCAATTGCAAGTTTTAGGGTCGGTGCACAGGTAAAAAGTGAGGTTACGCGACGCCACTGTGCTCAATGTCTACGCATAGTAGATAAATTTGTCATCAATAAGTCAATAAGTGGGTAGCCGTAATCTCATAAATAACTTTACAGAACAGTATTGAAACAGCGAAACTCGATATTTTGTGCATCTTTTCTACCTTCCCATGGGACTTACATGAGAACAACATTTCAATATAGAGCAACTTACGATATGTTCGGCAGCTTTGTTATCTTCGTCATAGGGTGTTTTCTGAAGATGTCCTTAAAACATTACATATCTAGTTTAAAAGGAAACGTTTCATGGATAGCCTTGAGTTTAGTTCAGTTCTGCGGCCAAATTTGAGATAATAAGGCCAATAAAAACCCCTCATGACGAAAAAAAACAACCTGGGACGGCGAGCATTTACATTACATTATGGTCGCTTGAATAAAGCCAGCTATTACCCCATTCGAACGAGTCAGTTATTTTGAACAAGTGATGATATAACTTAATCCACTACATGGCGACCGTGACACCTATAAGCACTCAGTTATATGTTTATCTTCGCCGTAGTTCCTTCTGGTGCTCATAATAAGCCAAACCTTTACAGACGATGCACCTTCGTATTTAACGACTCACATTATTGTCAACCGTTATTTAGATCGTTCTTGGAGATGCTCAATTCTTTTGGTCCAAATGTAGAACAATTCGAAACATTTAGAGCGCCAAAACAATTCCTCAGTTTCACCGGCGTTTGTGTTAAATTCCAGGAGCTTCTCCAAGAAAATTTCCAACAGTTCCGCCGGAAGTTTGGGAGTGTTGGGTGCTCCTCTTAGACTCCTTCTGGAATTTCCTCTGAAAATATGCTCAACACTTTTTCCAGGAATTCTTCCAGAAGTTTCTCTGGGAATTCTTGCAAAAAATCCTTTGAGAATTTTTCCCGGGATTCCTCCGGGAATCGTTCCTTGTAGTTCTTTCGCGAATTCTCCCAGGAGTCCTTCTATGCATTATCGCAAAAAAGGACACTAGACGTGAATTTCAGTATTTTCTGAAAGCATCCTTAGAAGGAGGGGAAGGAATTTTGTGTAAAAATCTGAAGGAATTTCCAAACATCTGATCGAATTTTTGAAGAAACACATTAAGAAAGTCCCAAAGGAACTCCTTAAAATTCACGGTAATAAGCAAACATAATTTTGAGATGTACTTCTGAAGGAATATCTATAACAACTTCTGAGGAAATTCTTAGATATATTTTTGAAGAATTTTCCTGCGAATGAAGAATTAGCCTTTGCTAAAATCACTGGAGGAACTCTTAAAGAAATTGTTCCCTGTCCAAGTTTGCAGGGGTTGACGGTATTAAAGTGAAGGAGTTTCATTTTGATTATTGTAATGTAGTGTTCTTTAGTGAAACATATCTCCTTTTCAACACCTTAATGCGCCTTCAACGGTTCATCACGAACCGGCTGCTGCAGATGGAGTATTGCTGATCATATGCATCAGACATGCTCGATAAACACGGAGGAACCGCCGGGGCTCAGTAGAGTCTATTCCCAAGCAATAGTTCCAAGTCGGTTGGATTTGAGATGGTTTTGATAATCGTTGCAAATCCTAATAAAGGTATTATAGGATTTGTTCGAATTTTGACTATGTTGGTCATATTTTCTTTAAATAAAGCAATTAAAATCAACCGACGAATTAATAGTGGGATGGAGATTTGCAGCGCTTAATTGTGCTGATAGATTCGAAGCTAACGTGCGAACACTTGAACGCATTGTTGACGTCAATGCGTTCGAGGTGACATTTTGGACAAAAACTGACTGCTTTTTATTAACTGAACAACGTTACTTATGTATGACTAGGTTGACATTTCTAGCTTTCTAGGCTATGCTTGAAAAAATGACATGGCTTATCTAGGTTGGACCGATAGGACAATAGGACAGATCGGTGAAGTACTAGATTTGTAGTAATGAGCTGAATTTTAGTATGGTGAGAAGGTAAATTCTCCGTTTCTGCAATAAAATAGTGCAAAAGGCGTGGGTATTATGATTCCTGGCCTAATTTAATGCTGTTTGAGCAAAACTTTGGGCAACAGTGTTGTTATTTTCTCCATTTCTTGCAACATAAACAACATAGTTATCCAAAGTTTTGCTCAAACAGCATCAAATTAGGTAAGGAATCATAATACCCACGCTTTTCGCACCATTTCATTGCAGAAACAGAGAATTGACCTTCTCACCATACTAAAATTCAGCTCATTACTACAAATCTAGTACTACACCGAACGTGCCCCATTGAACGAATTTGGAATATTTTCCATAGTTTATGTAGGGGGATTAAAACACATAATAGTTGACAAGCAATCTTTATTATTTTTAAATTTTATTGAAATCAACTGACCAGCTTGGTGTATTTTTGTTTATCTCTTAGATGGTATTATGACACCAACAGAAACATATCAGGAGTTCAGTTACATATTTCTGTGGGTCTTGGACCGATGACAATTTAAGGACACAAGAGATGAACGCAGAGAAGTTGAAAACAATTAGCGAAATCAAGAAAACAATTTGACACAGTACCGACTATATTTTAACATACGGCACGGGGTTCGAATGATTCGATAAAAAAACTGACTTAGAAAGCAGAAAAACATATTGAACCATACCACAAAACCAAACAAGAAGACAAATACAAACCGTGTGACCATAACACTACATAGGCAAATCCTGACTGACTGACCAATTGAAAATTTTCTAATTTTCACCGAAACTTTCTGAGTCAGTTTGCAACAGTCAGGGTGGCCACCGAACCGGGAAAAACGGGAAAACCGGGAAAAAGACGGGAATTCAGAACGACCGGGAAAAAGCCGGGAATTTGAGATGATTACCGGGAAAATTATTGAGAGAAATTTGGTGAACATATTTGAATTTCATACAACTTATCGATAATCTGTATAAGCAAGTTAAATTCAAATTATCGATTTAGATCCTGTACAACCTTGCTTTTCTCGAAATTTCGCTAATTCATTATCGAATTTGTGAATAAATCTAGAACTTCAGCATCATTTCAAACATAAGCAATTTCATAAAGGATTAACCCTTCCTTCTCACGTTTTTGAACGACTATTTCTATGTCAAGAAAGCGTTTCCGAAAAAAAGTACTCGAACAAGACTTAGGTATTCTAATTTGGCCAAAGTTTTCGAAATCAACGAAAAAGTTTTACAGTTGTAAATCATTAGCTGTTTGATTGTTTATCAATAGTTCTACTATTGAAACGTGTGTTGGTAGTTGGGTTTACCTAATGAGATTACAATTGTATTGTAAAACCTATTGCATCTTATTTATTTAATTCCGCTTGTTTTGAGTTCGTCGAACATCGATGACCACGTGGTCATTTTTTTGGGACTTACGGGACAACGTTATGTACGTGGACAGTACTTTACTCACACTGTCACACTGTAAGATCCTAAAATCGATTCGTTTGATTGCATATTACTCGAATTACTCCACATCATGATGTAAAATGATTGATGTAAAATCTATATACAGGGTGTTAGATTCATGAGTGCAAACTTTTTAAAGGGTGATAGAGGACCATACATGGTGAAAAAAATTGTTCTACGCATATGGTCAAATTTCAACCGTTACGTAGTTATTGAACATTCCACGTTTTTGATTATTATTGCCTTAACTGGCTATAACTTTGAAATGGTCAAACTTATCGCGGTTTTTTTATCAAATGTCATCTTTGAATCGATTGGTTTAGTTAAATACCTAACTAAGTTTTCTAGAGCAAAATAACTAAAGATAGTATGTTTTAATTTGTTTTTGTCAATTATCTTTGAAACATGCGTAATAGATTAAAATTATTTCTTAGGCAAAGTAGTGGCACCTGTTCTACTCTGCAATTCGTTCTTTGACATCAAACTTCTAGCTCTTATCGTTTTCTTGCAATTTTGATTTAAATGTGCGGCACAGTCCGCAAAAAAGTGTTTACCATTATAGTTGCAAATTTATGATCTGAAATGCGATGTTTGAATCGAAATTGCAAGAAAACGATACGAGATAGAAGTTTTATGTCAAAGAACGAATCGAAGAATAGAACAGGGGCCACTACTTTGCCTAAGAAAGAATTTTAAATTATTACGCATTCACCCTTTAAAAAGTTTGCACTCAGGAACCTAATACCCTGTATATATAAAAATGTAGGTAGTGGCATACATGGGACCGCGCATAACTTGCGAACGGATGATCCGATGGGTCGTCTGTGTTTTGTTCTGTTAGTTTTCATCCACGGAAGGTTTATGAGGCAAAAACATGGAAAAATTAAGAGTTTTTGACAATGTTGCGTTGGATCTTCCTCGCGAGCATTCATTTTTACATCTTCGCGATCCATTATTCGTGAGCATTCGTTTTTTTATTTATGCTTCGCGAAGAACACTCTAGCTAGTGAATGGAAGTAGTGAACGAGGAAGTAATTTTATCACTTTTGCAGGCCATATGCGACTCCCATTCGTCCATGGTGCTCACTCCTCCATTCGTCCACTTCGTTGCGAGGGTTTTTCGACAGTTGCGTTGCGGCTAATACGGCTGGGAAACACCTGATTCATTGTGGCATCGGGTATTAAGATTTTGTACCGAAATCCGGATTTTCCGCAATCCTCGATGACTGGACCGATTCCCCCTCTAAGTAGAAGGTGAGTTTTTGAGTCGAATTAGCCCAAGTTTGCTAAAATCGGCGACAAAATGGCAAAAATATGACCATTTCTGATTAGCAGGTACCAGGGTACCATGTTGGCTAGAAGGCCGCGCAGCGGGTTTTGTTCACGTAACCACTCGCGGCGAATAGTTTTCTGTATCAGGTATCAGTAGGTCGGCTCCAGAGGCACGTTCTCCTCCATTTGGGTAATTTGTGCCATCGCCATGAACACGAGCCTATTCATCATTTACCTGACGGAGAAGGGAAGGAAAAAGGATAGGACATGGGAAAGAACAGGTAAGGGAATAGGATCGTCATGCTCGCAAAAGCGTACCACAATGGGTTCACATAGCGTCCTGAAAAGGACACTGTAATAACGCATAAGCGTACCACAATGGGTTCAAACAGCGCCCTGAGAAGGGCACTGTGATAACGCATAAAGCGTAAAGGGAGCCTATAGCTCTTTACCACAGCGGATCAAGAACAACAAAACGTCCTGAAGATTCAGGTTTCTGAAGTCAGTTTCACTTAATAAGTGTTTTCCGAGTACTCGGAAACGCAATTGCGCAAAAACTGGACAGTTACATACTAAATGATACGAAGTTCCATAATCGGATTCACAGCTATCACAGGCAAATGAATCATCTTGCTGAATATTCGCCATGTGATAACTGAGTCGGCAGTGGCCAGTCAATGCTTTGACCAGCATGCTGCAATTCTGCTTTGACAGATTTGTAAGATACTTTGCCACCCCTAGAGATGGCTCAGTACAATACAATTTTGTTTGACGTCATGACTCCAAACTATTCCAGTATTGTTTGTGCTGAGTGGCAGCCCAGGTGTCAATCTGAAGCTTCACCCAACACTTGGATACCGGAATAGCTGGCTCAGGGTCAATGAAGTCATGTGATGCTCCAGTGCGAGCTAACTCATCAGCCAATTCATTTCCAGCGATGGAAGAATGGCCAGGCACCCATAGAAGGTGAACAGCGTTTGCTGAATTCAGCTCCTCGATTTGAGTTGGACAAGCGATAACTATCTTCGACCTGGAGTTGGCCGAAGTAAGTGCTTTAATAGCAGCCTGGCTATCTGAACAGAAGTATATTACTTTTCCCATTACGTGCTGCTGAAGTGCTGATTGCACTCCGCACATAAGAGCAAAGATTTCGGCCTGAAAAACGGTGCAGTGTCTACCAAGTGAGTAAGACTGATGCAGCCTTAGCTCACGAGAATAAACACCAGCACCAGCTCGACCTTCGAGAAGGGAGCCATCAGTGTAACATACGATGCCGTCTGAAATACTTCTCTCCAGATAACCAGATGTCCACTCTTCCCGGGAAGGAAATTTCGTGGTAAATGTCCTATATGGAAAATTACAAGCAATTGTAAGATCACTTGGAGCAAGGACAACTTTGTCCCAATTTACCAAAAGAGGAAACAACGAGGTGTGTGTTGAACTGCGGTTCACAGGAGTTTCCTCTAGTAGACCGAGTACCCATAGACGGTAAGTGCAAGAAAGTGCTTCTTGTTTGAGATGAATGTGTAGTGGGGCAACGTCAAAGAGCACTTCGAGCGCTGCCGTAGGAGTTGTAGAGAACGCTCCAGATATCGCCATTAAGCACATCCTTTGGAGATGGCCTAATTTTGATTGGACCGTTCTCACTTCGCCCTTTTGCCACCACACAAGACATCCATAAACCAATATTGGACGAACAACAGTTGTGTAAATCCATTTGATATACTTGGGTTTAAGACTCCAAGTTGTACCAAAGGTTCGCCGGCATTGCCCGAAGGCCATACAAGCTTTCTTGATTCTGAACTCAACATGAGGTGTCAAGAATGACTCCAACGTACTTTACCTGTTCAGTCACATTGATTTCAGAATCAAAGAGACGTAAAGGTCGAACACCATTACGGTTTCGCTTTTCCGTGAAAAGAACAATCGATGTTTTACTCGGATTTACCGAATGGCCATATTGGCGACACCAACCCTCAACTACCTGAAGAGCGTTTTGCATCAGGTCGAAAAGGGTGCTGATGCACATACCGACTAACAATGTTAGGTAGTCGTCGGCAAAACCATAAGTAGGAAAACCGCTATTATTGAGTTGCCTCAATAGCGTATCTGCTACGAGATTCCACAAAAGTGGTGACAAGACTCCCCCTTGGGGGCATCCACAAACACTCAATTTCCTAATCGCCGCTTGACGCAATGTCGAGAAGAGATGACGGGTTTTGAGCATTTGGTGAATCCAATTGGAAATCATTGGTGATATACCATGACCCCGTGCGGCTTCCAATATGGCATCGAAAGGCACGTTGTCAAAGGCACCCTCGATATCTAAGAAAACACCCAAGCAGGATTGCTTTTGAGCGAATGCCTTCTCGATATCGTAAACAACTTTGTGTAAAAGAGTCACAGTGGACTTTCCAGATTGGTAAGCATGTTGGTTCACATGAAGAGGCACATTGGCCAGATGAACATCACGGATATGATGATCTACTATGCGGCGTTCTAAGCATTTCAGAAGAAAAGAGGTCAAACTGATAGGTCTGAAGCTCTTTGCTTCTTCATACGACGCGCGACCCACTTTCGGAATAAACTTCACAGTAATATCCCGCCAGGATTTGGGAATATACCCTGTATAGCAAAACTGCAAACAAGTAGTTGTTTCAAAACATGTTTGAAATGATCAAATCCCTTCTGAAGCAAAATAGGATAAATCCCATCTGCCCCAGGAGATTTGAAAGAAGCAAAGCTATTAAGTGCCCATTCAGTCGATTCTAAAGTTATGATACTCCGAGCCGAAGCTAAAGAATCATAACTACAAGAAAAGACATCAGGTTCATCCGAAGATGTAATATCCACACATCCGGGGAATAAACATTCCAAAACTTCCTCATCAGAGGAAGTGAAATCACCATTTGACAAACGAAGTTCGTTCACTTGAAAATCCTTAGATTTTGCAAGGATTTTGTTCAATCGACTGGCTTCACTCAGACTGGAAACATTTGTACAAAGGGTTTTCCAGCCGGATCGTTCAGCAGACCAAAGAGCTTTCTGGTAGGCCTTGCGAGCCGACCTGAAAGCCTCCGATCCAGCCGAACGTCGTCTGTTCCAACTCTTTCTACATTGTTTCCTGAGCTTCGCCAGATCAGAGTTCCACCAAGGGGTTCCTCTTGTGGTCTTCACAGACCGCAGAGGGCAAGCTTCTTCAAAAGCTTCCATGATGAAGGCCGTTTGTAGTATCAACGGCATCATCTAAATCACTTGGAGTGTCAATTGATGGTGAGTATTAATGAAATTTGGCTGCAACCAAATCGGTAAAGAGATCCCAGTTGATTGACCGGGGATTCCTGAAACGCAAAGTTGGCGAAGTAACATTCACATGTTCAAACAAGATGTAGCGATGGTCAGATAAAGATTCTTCATCTGACACATGCCAATTGGTCAGCTCGTGACTAATTCTGCTAGAGCAAAGCGTTATGTCTAACACTTCCTCTCTACCAGATACCATGAAGGTTGGGTGGTTGCCTATGTTAAGTAATCCAAGATCTGTACTACTTAACTGTTCCATCAAACTGGAGCCTCTCGAATTGATGTCATGGCTAATGCTGCCCCAGATTATATGGTGAGCATTAGCATCACTACCAACAATTAGCGGAAGGCCTTTTGAAGTGCAGTATGCAATGACTTGCTTGAAAGCATCCGTAGGAGATGGTTCATCATGCGGTAAATAAACCGAACAATAAACGTATTTCCTGTTGAGGTTTCCAACAGATACATCGATTGTGATAGCACATACATCTCTAGTAGTTAGTTCAGAGATGAATGTAGCAACGATTGCGTTATTGACAAGCACACATGCACGAGGCATGACACGTGAGTTTGCCATTTCATTTTTACTGAAAGTAGCAAACACCGGATTCACATGGTTTCCTAGATAGAAATTCCCCTTACAAAAGTGGACTCCTACCACTGGAACAGGCGGTCCGTAGTGCTATTCTTAGCCAGTTGAACTAACCGCTACCGACACTACACAGCCATCTAGGCTGATCGGGAAAAGAAGTTAATATTGGTGATCAACTTCATACGGGCCCGAAAAGCCACACAACCCATTCAGAACCAATTTTTTTATTTCGGGTTTATGATGGTACCAAGAAACTTCTCTAGTCTATTTAACCAAAAAATGTTACTTGGGTTCAGCCGGAATTGCTTCAAAAAAATTAGAATTCTTTCATGTATTTTAGTCGGCATTCTATCAGGTATTTAAAGATCCGGAATTCCGGAATTTCGGAAAAAAAAGCTTTAGGGCAAGCCTCGTTGCATAAATGTACGACTCGTGCTGTAGAAATTATCATTTTGCAACGAGTTGTATACGACATTTTTTGCAATGAGAAAATTATACATTAGAATATGATCATTTCCATTAGTACCATCATGCATCCATCGTCCAATGACCATTTTGCATGCGTATATCGTGTGGCAGGCACGAATGCACTCTATGCCCAAGGAAGTCAATGAAATTTCTATTACGAAAAGTTCCTGGACCTACCTGTTGCGACGCCGCAACCTTTTTTGAATCAGTCTAAAATATGAACCCGTCTAGCCACAACATAACTGCAGCATGACAGTTTCTCGTGCTGTAGTAGTGGTAGAGTGACGGGAGATGAAATCTGCGATTAGATGAATTCAGAAAAAGGTAAATAACCCGACGTCTCCACTGCCCCCACTCGCAAAACAGTCCCATATGAATAGGAAACCCAGCAAAGATGGGACTGTTATGCGAGTGGGGGCAGTCCACTAGACAGAAATGTCTTGCCATTTTTCTGGACAGATGTGTCATGACAGAAATGTTCTCTCGCTGTTTGCATGGAAAGCAGCGGTGTTGATCATTTCTGTTACGTTTTCTCTTTCTGGCAGCAAAATGGCAAGACATTTCTGTCTAGTGGAGACGTGGGGTAAGAGACGAAGTGCAATTTCGCCATCGCAGAAGAATCAAAGTTGATCAAAGTTAAAGTCAGTAGTTTTGATGTGATTGATTTTATTTAGAGTTAGATTCAATTACAGACTAATTTGAATCATGTAAGAGCTGGTAGTGCAGTGAAAATTGCTGAGATTAAAACTGTAAGTTGAAATCTGCAAATAGAAGAAAATGTAGTTGTTAGATGCAATTTAGTTATACTGGACATCTCTCTCTAGTCGCGCAAGCATCGGTATCTGGTGAGTCCTGCAACGAGGATATCTTCCGAAAACGTACCGTGCCAGTGAATTACATTGTAGGTAGAAGGAAACAGAGAAATTATGTGGGAAATAGATAAATAATTGCACATATTTGTGATCCCAAAATAGCTCTTATACAGCGAACACCGACTAGGGTAACGGTCCCAAGTATTGTCCAACTAAGTTGTAGAACTCAGATAAGAAGTCGTGGCAGAGGAAACCACTTAATTGTGAGTAGTGTAAGATAAGTTTTTGTACGAAAATGTTTAATTATTGTTTTTAATAAATTGCAGTTTATGCATCGCTGCTTTAAAAACCGGTTTCCCTCTCGGGAATATTCTTAAAAATTAAGTGACACTCGCGAAGTGATAGTGTCATGTGAGAAGTTCGGACCTGCCAAAAGATGACTTCCGACGCTGAGTCCACTCACGACCAAACCGTCATGGATCTGACGGCAACTCACTCAGTGTGCAATTTGTGGACTGTCTACGAGCGACGAGGTGATGGTCGGCTGCTCTAAATGGTTCCACACATGTTGCGTGGACATCGATGAGGACAATCTGTCGAAGAAATGGTACTGCCAAAGCAAGGCCTGCCCAGGAGTATCTGCAGAAGCAGAAAGACGCCAAGAAGCAGGCTCGCACCCGGAAACACGGCAACGAGTCGGACAAATGCAGCGTCAACTCTTGTCTAGCTGCGTCTAGCGTGCAAGCAAAGGGAAGCAGAAGCGGCAGTATGAGGAACTGGAGGTGGAGATGCAGCTGCGGAAGAAGGAAAGGGAGATGCAGCGTGCGTTCGAGCAGCGAAAGACGGAGTTGGAGCTGCAGATGCGCGCTGAAGAAGAAGAAGAACAAAGGGCATGGCAAGCGGAGATCCTTTAAAAGAAGAAGGAGCAGATTCAGCGGCTGAAGGCGTATCGGGAGTCGTCGTTCGAGATGCAAATGGCAGCGATGGATGAGAATTTAGCGGAACTTTCGGGTCAAAAGTCGAAGCCGGCGTCGAAAGTAGTCAAGGACGTTTCGCGAGCGGGTCCTTCCGGCAAAATCGACGAAGAAGACGAGGATGACGAAAACTCCGACGATTCCGATCTGTCAACCCAGAGTTCGGATTCTTCCATGGAAGCCAGGGCGAGAAAAAGCGCTCCGAGGAAGACGAGCAAGAAAGTGGGAAGTGTCAGCCAAAACGGGCTGGGGAAGCGGCAGACCGACGAAGGCCCAGCTGGCCGCGAGGATGGGGTTAACTTACAAACTCCCAAAATTCTCCGGCAAACCAGCGCAATGGCCATTGTTCTACGCGGCCTACAAAGTGTCCAACGATGTCTGCGGCTACATGAACCACGAGAACTTGATGCGACTACAGGAAGCCCTGAAAGGCGACGCTCTCGAGCTGGTGTCCGGGCAGTTGCTACTTCCCGAAACCATTCCGCAGGTCATCGAGAAGCTGCGCCGGCACTCCGACCGCCCGGAACAACTGCTTCAATGCCTACTGGACAAGGTGAACCGGCTGGTACCCCCGAGACCGGACAATCTGAGGAGTTTTGTTCCATTCGGAAAAAACGGTGGAGCAACTCTGCGGCCGTCTGGAGGCAGCGGATCTACGGCAACACCTCGTCAACCTGCTGCTGATAAAGTCGCTGGTTGCCAAGCTGCCGGATCGGGAAAAGCGTGAGTGGGTCCATTACCGGCGAGGTCGAGGGGAAACAACCTTGAGGACGCTGACGGATTTCCTGATGGACATCGTGGCAGACGCCTGCGAAGCTAACGTTGACGTGGAGTTTAATCCACCGCCGTCGTCGGAATCAGATTCCCAATCCGAAGAGGAGAGTTCGAATGAAGCTGGACTATACTGCCACTGCGAAGCCAGCAGTTCGACCGAAAAAGCAAGCGAAAAGAGAATGCTGAAACCGTGCAAGATGTGTCAATTCATGGACCATCGTCTGCGGCACTGCGCGGATTTCAAGGAGTTACGGTACGCTGAACGCTTGAAGCAGGTGACCCGCGAGAAGTTGTGCCATGTCTGCCTCAACGAGCACGGCGGGAAGTGCAAGTTCAAAATCCGCTGCAACATCGGCGACTGCATAGAGTTCCACATCTCGCTCATGCACCCGGTCGGAAACACGGTCGGGCTGAGTGCACCCATAAGGACAAACTGCACGGTATTGTTCCGGATCGTTCCGGTACAGCTGCACTGCGGAGGCAAAACAGTTTTGGTGTTGGCATTCCTGGACGAAGGAGCTTCTGTCACGCTGGTGGAGAAAAAGCTCACCGACCGTCTTGGCGCGGTCGGAATACAAGAGCGATTGACCATCCGGTGGACGGGAAACACGGAGGATTCCCGAAGAATAAGTCTGTGGGCGTCGGAAACAGGCGCTGCAGCCGGCGGGAAGATGCTGTTGCACACAGTGCACACGGTGGACAAATTGATATATCTAGCGTAACATTTGAAAAGGGCCTATCTGCAAAACGTAAACATTGAGAAAATCGCATGAGAAGGTTACCCTTCAGATTGTTTACTCCTATTTTAAAACGAAAGACTTTTCTAGATGTTTTATTCCATCCATTGACACGCATGTAAGCCTGCTTCATGATTCTGTGCATTAGTTGCATGATACTATAGCGAAAATCCCATAAATAATGGATTTTTAACATAAACGGCAGATAGGCCCTTTTACAATCTAAAATTCAGTTAGGCCCTAGCAGTTAGGCCCTTTTATAAGCGGCAATTTCAGTTAGGCCCTTTTATTTTTTTCCTCAATTTTAGCTAATTTGAATTATTTTGGAATTATTCTTATCGATAATACAAGGAGAGTTGAAGAACTACTAAAAAATGTTGGAAAATATGAAAAATAACCTAAATTTACAAAAGGGCCTATCTGATTTTAGGAATATTTTTCAGTTAGGCCCTTTTATTTTTTTCCTAATTTTAGCTAATTTGAAATATTTTGGGTTTATTCTTATCGATAATGCAAGGAAAGTTAAAGAACTACAGTGGCGTTTCGGTTTTATCACTAGTCGTTTTAATCACTACTCGCCCGAATTCACGGTTTTCTATTCGATTTTATCACGATTTTCGTTTCGTTTTTATCACACTTGTTCTAAAACATTCCAAAACCAATATAAAACCAATACAGCATTGCCCAGTCCACCAAAACTGTTAAAAAATGTGAACTACGACTCATATATTGTGCAGCTGAACGATTTTGAATTAAAAATTAACATTTTTTTCTCGTTTCATTAAATTCACGGTTTCGTTTATATCACGGTAAAATTTTTTTTGATCGTGATAAAACCGAAAAACCACTGTACTGAAATTATTGGAAAATATGTAAAACTAGCTGTACCCGGCAAACTTTGTCTTGCATACTGAGTTTTTTGACGTTTCAAGTCCCTAGCCAGGTCCGAGTCCCCGTTTACAATGTATGAAAACCCCAAAAACTCTCAATTATTCCATGTTTTTTGCCTCATAAACCTTCCTTGGGTGAAAACTAACAGAACAAAACTCAGACGACCCGAATTGGACCATCCGTTCGCAAGTTATGCGCGGTCCCACGTATGCCACTGCATTTTTATATATATATAGATAGATATAGATAACCCAAATTTACAAAAGGGCCTATCTGATTTGGAAATTAATTCTAAGTTAGGCCCTTTTGAATGCAGTTAGGCCCTAAAAGATTATTCAATTTCAGATAGGCCCTTTTAAAATTTATTTAAAATACGAGTAAAATCGCTATTTTCGCATTGATTAAGGTATTATGGGGTAGCTTAAGTAGATATTGATAGGAATAGTGAAAAATCGGGTTTGTTTACATTTTGCAGATAGGCCCTTTTCAAATGTTACGCTAGATATGACCGCTCCGGCCCCAAAAGGTTTAGGGAGACCGTCCCATCTGTTCAGCAGGGTGCTTCTGATTTCTTCCTTCTCAAAACGAAGAACTGAAGACCTATTTGTTCTTTGCTTATTTGTATAATTGGCTTCTTTAGCGTTGTTGAGATAATTTCATATTCTGAATCTGCATGCAAAACTGAGCCGAAATCCAAATTTTCATGAATTTTGGTGCCCGGGAACCTATTTAAAAATCAGTTTGAAGTTTGTATGGGAACGATTTGTCGAATCACCCCTCGTCGCATTTTGTACTGGGCGGAGCTGTCAAGCAGTTGCCCAGCTGTTGAAAGGTGATTTCGAAACATCTCTTCGAAATTGATTTTAGGTACCAAAATAATATTCTAAAAATCTGAAAAAAATCATAGTGGTTTAGAAATAGGTGCTCTTTCGTATAAAATCAAAAAATCTATACATTTTTCTTAATTTAAAAACCCAATTGTGTATTTTAACTCATAGCTAACTCTACACTTGAACATACGTGCAGTATCCTTAGTGTAGGACTAACAGAACCGTGCCCATATATATCCAATGTTTCCGGACTGTAAGATCTATGAACATGTGCGACTTGCTTTATTAGCTTATGATAATGCTAATAGGTAAGTTTAGAATAGCAATACAAATAATCTGACAGCATCTGAAGTTTTGATGGAATATTATTTCGATAAATAACGGTGTGAACAAAGCACTGCGTGTATGTGTGTATGTGTGTGTGTCTACCCACACGCGCTTGTGCGCGGAACGTTCCGTTCCAAGTCGTTCGTCGTGATGGCAAGTTTAACGAGGGGTTTTTTGTTTTTGTATCTTTCTTTTTCTACAGTGGATTCAGTGTCAGCTCGTGTGGCCAGCAGCACATCTTCAAACCAGTCTCCGTGCAAGCGATGTGGTGAGTATCATAGGTATCTCGCTTTGGTTGGGGGGGGGGGGGGGGTTGGTTGGTGATATTCTTATTTCCTTTCACGCGCTGCGTTTTACTTTCTCCTTGCTGGACTTGCTTCGCGAAAGAACACTCTTCCAGTCCAGTCCGGCCGGCTAGGTGTGCCTCGATCTCTGCGGTGTGCGGCGTAGTTTTGTAAACCCGCGAAGTAGTGAAAGCGAAACTTGCCAAGTGCGGATGTTATAAATATAGGCAAGGTCATGGATCTATTTTGGTTAAAGGGCCGAGTTTGTTTGGCTTTGCTATTGAAACGAAAGGAAAACAAACACACCAATCTTGTAAAATAACGGGATAAATATGCTCTCTCGGATTGCGTAGTGGAAATGGATTTTCTTCACGTGTAGCGTTATTATTACTGCATATGTAATAGATTCCACTTGGAGATTAATCGTTTGTAGTTGTATATTATTCGTTAGAAAGTTTCAAAATTTTCATCAGTACCTAACTGTTGAACTTCGAATTCGAAGCGAATTTTGAATAAATTCTCAAACTTTAATAGGAAGTAATCAGCTGCGTTTTTGCTATAGTGCCGGTAGAGGCGCTTTTCTGATAAATGTGGTAAACGTGATAACAGTGTAAACAAGCAGAAAAGTTTGCGCTACGGAATCATAGATGGCGCTCGTGTTCCACGTGTTTTTCACATATACAGCGGCGCCGCCTGCACCTATCCACTCGGAAACATCATGCGCAGCACGGGTGGAAAATGCCAGTCAGAAAAAAAGAAGTAAACAGCTTGCAATTTGTATGGTGGCGTAATAAATTCTCTATTACTGTAAGGCAGCATCCATTTATTACGTAACGCTAAAATCGACGATTTTTGACCCCCCCCCCCCTCCCCCCTCCGTAACGCTTTTTTGTATGAAAATCCTAAAATTTTTGTATGGACCGTAACGCTTGGCCATACTCCCCCCCTTCCCCTAGAGCGTTACGTAATATGTGGACGGCGCCTAATGAATCCGGAAGAAACGCGTAGGCATAATGATTTTGTTTCTAATTTGCAACTTTTTGCCCCAGGGTACAAATCGCTGCGATGCGGAACAAGTGCAAGCCAGCGATTTGTCCATACAAGAAAAATGATTTTACTTTTAATGTGGTGGCGCCATCTCTGAGAAAAACAACCTTTGATTTCTTACTATTGAAGACATGATTATTATTATTATTTATTTTTTTATCGAGATGTTCAGCTCTCGGCTGGTTCTTCTCGTCTATTAGGAACACTGAAAACTTCAGCCATACCTCTGAAGAAATATGTCTAGTATTCAGAGCAGAATTTTATTTATTATTATTACATCAACAGACTTATTGTCCCAATGATGGTTCTCACTTAAAAATAACAACAAAGCTCGGTCATATAACAGTAAAAATAATACGTAAAACAAAACAACAACAATACAATTAATTTCACTATCCTGGAGGTGAGTTCTTAGATAAAATTACGACGGATAGTTTGCCTGGGAAGATGGAAGTCAAAACCTGACGCTACCCTGTTAAAACAACGTTGCAGGTCAATTATTGCGCTGTTTTGTCCAAAAAGAGTTCGTCGGAGCGGCAATCGTAACATGGCATTAGCTCGTAGTCTTCTGCTGCGAGCACTAATGTCGATCAGTGCAAGAATAGCAGGACAATCTATTCTCCCTTGCAGCAAATCCGCGATTATCATCGCTCTATGAACATCTCTGCGTGTTTGTAGCGTTTCGAGGTGTATCAATCGAAATCTACTATGATAGCTCG
Organism: Aedes albopictus; assembly: GCF_035046485.1. NCBI lineage: Eukaryota > Metazoa > Arthropoda > Insecta > Diptera > Culicidae > Aedes > Aedes albopictus. Next base: position 103,000,413 of record NC_085136.1, read on the forward strand.
GCAATCGGTGAGGGTCACGCCAGGGAAGCCTGCGAAGTGCAAAATGGATGAAGCGACGCTGAACCGATTCAATCTTTTCTATGCCGTTCTGATAGTATGGAAGCCGGACAGCGGAACAATATTCTAGAGTCGAACGAACGAGCGAGCAATAGAGTGACTTAAGGCAGTAGACGTCGGTAAAGTCCTTGGCAATACGGAAGATGAATCCTAGAGTCCTAGAAGCCTTCGCGATAACATACGACAAATGGTGTTTGAAAGTCAGCTGAACGTCCAGAATTACACCTAAGTCTTTCACATGGTCAGCTCGTTGAAGTTCTGTCCCGTGTAACTGATAGTTAAACAGGATTGGCTGTTTTCTCCGAGAGAACGAAATAACGGTGCATTTTTCAGGGTTAACTACCATACGATTCAAACTGCACCAGTTCGCGAAGGCATTCAAATCAACATCACAGATAGAACGGATGCGCAGGAACATTTTCAAATCGTCTGCGAAGCTAATCGTGGGCCTTTGATAACGTAGTTGACATCGTCGAAATACAGCAGGGAAATTAGGGGACCCAGATGACTTCCTTGCGGTATTACAGAAGTAGCCTTGAAAGTTTCCGAGATATGCCCATCAAGTCCAACCGTCAGTAAGCGCATTCTGTCAGGTAGGAGTAGAGCCAGCGTAGTGTCTGGCCGCCGATCCCAAGTCTTTCGAGTTTAGCGATCGTCACATCATGGTTAATCTTGCCAAATGCAGCGCTCAAATCCGAATAGACCACATCTGTTTGGGCTTGTTCAGCCATGCTGTCCGTAATGTGAGATGTAAGGTTCAAGAGATTGGTGGTAGTGGATCTACCCGAGATGTAACCATGTTGATTTTCACTGATGTACGGCTTGCAATGAGACATCAGCGGGTCCATAACAATAAGCTCGAATAGTTTCGAGATGGCGCAGAGACATGATATTCCTCGGCAATTATTGACATCCTTTCGATCGCCTTTTTTGTGAACGGGAAACACGATTGCCTTCTTCCAGATTGACGGTAAAATTCCGCTAGTTAGGGACAAAGAAAACACCAACGGGATAGGGTCGACTAATTCGTCAATATGCGTTTTTAGGAAAGATGATGGAACACCGTCGGGCCCTGGATTGGTCGATGATTTCAATTGTCTGGCTGCTCTCACAATCGTTATATCATCAACACCAATCGTGATTAGTACATCACCGTTCAGTGGAACATTACTAGCGGCCAGCGCTACATGCTCTTCGGGTAAAACCTCCTCGCTGAACACACTAGCAAATTTACTGGCGAAAAGACGACACACATCGTTTCTATTAGAGGCCACTCGACCTTCAAGCATCATTGTGGAAGGCAACCCGGACTCCTTTCGTTGTTGATTCACATATCGCCAGAACGCTTTGGGTTTCGACTTCAGTTTTCGTTGGATGTGTAGCTGATATCTTCTAAAACAGTTGCCTGCTAGTGTCCGATCACGGACACTGGACGGAGGGATGGCCGGCTCTTCCCACTGAAGAGGGCCGCAGGAACAAAGCTGCAGACGATAGCTCGACGACTTCGAATAACTCTCAAGTGGTTAGCCTTGTAAAAGGCTGATTGTTCGGCTGTCCAAGGAAAAGAGTCGTTTCACTTTAACGATGTTTATTTGATCACTACTTTACAAAGACTGATTGCTCTTCGAGCAAATGCGATCACTTATATATCCCACCCCAGCATTCCCAAAACACACCATCCACCAATCAGCGCGAGCCTCGCTCGCATTGGTCGGTGCCCTGATAGACGCTGAGATGCGAACATGTCGCAGCGTGTTCTTCGCGTCCTCGTCTCGCTTCGCTCGCATGATGCTGGAATTTGGTCTCACTGTTGTCGGCGTCGATGTGAGGAAAACATATCACCGGCAGAAACTGGAAACTTCGCTTCGTGAGCGAACATACTCCCCGGCAAAGAATAAAGTTCTTTATGTTGCGGTTGACGTTCAACGATAAAAGTGCTTAGTGATAGCTCGTCAGGTGGCTTCCTCGGCTTCACAGTCAGATGAGATATCCTTACATTAGGGTCGGGAGGCTTCGGCGGTTGATCCGATTCGTTCAGCAGGATCATCATCAATGCAGAAGCAGTTATATCGAGCATCTTCACTTTCTGTAGGATGACTTGTTCGAGTTTGTGTGGATCTTTGTTCCCGGTTACGATAAGGGTCCTCTCGTAAGGCTGACATTGCTCCTCGATTGCGGAATACTTTTCCAAAAAGACTGCAGCTTCATCAGGAGAAATTACCACTTCCACTGGTTTTAATGGTTGATTAAACGGCTGATCACCCAACGGTACAAGAATCGATGTCGATGAATTTAGTTTCGTTGCTGAAGCTGGAATGGGCTGCTTCACCGACGATGTCAAAGATCGGGTTTCCACATCAGCTGGCAGTTGTTCACATACAGGCTTACCAGATGCAGCAGCAGACACGCTCAACTTCTCCATCAGTATACTTACATCAGAATGTTGGACTTTCAACAACTCACACTCCACGAAAAGCTCAGCATATTCTGGCTCTGCTCTGTGAAGCATCAGTAGGGAATCAACTTCTTCATATTCATGTCCACATTCTTCCACTTGATGCTTGAGGAATTGCATAAACACCTCAGTTTTCTCTGAATCAAAACAGATGTTGCTGAGGGCCTCTTCGATGCACGTCAGCTTCACTTCAATCTCACTAATTTGTAACAAAAGTTCAACTTGTTCGGCCATGTCTAAAATTCACTTCCGCACTGACAATGCATTTCACTTAACTGATCACAGCAAATGTTCTTGTTGGAATCATCAGTTCCACGACAGGTTCGGATTCTCTATCTCGCACTGTGATTTTGATTCACTGGATACGGATCTCTCAACAGATTCAATGTTACACTCCTCTCCACATCGGAACGAAACGTGTTCAGACACGTTCAGGTGCTTTCACTCTCTTGGCATCTGGGAACTCTCGCGCGCGATGACTGGTTCACCTGAACCGGAACTGTGATGCGCCTCTCGCACCACGCAGGAATTGAACGTGTTCGGACACGTCAGCGAAACACACTCTCACTGTCGGCGTTCACGCCGAAACTTCGACCACTCGCGCGCGACTCACTTTCGCTTTTACGAATCGGACTGAACTTCCACCCGCGCGCGATTTACTTCGTTTCACTAGTACACGGAGTACTCACTGTAAACACTTGGACAGCCAGAGGAAAACCAACTCTGAATAACTGCGCCAGCTATCGTCTCAGCAGAACGGGTTTGTCGCAATCGTCAGATTGGCGACTGGGTAGCGGACTGTATGCGGGGTGGTGCCTCAATCGTCAGATTGACGACACGCGTACGTTGCGGGTGCAACACCAAAACGGATCGCTCGTGGATCCGGGTCGACTGGACCAAAATGTCCGATCACGGACACTGGACGGAGGGATGGCCGGCTCTTCCCACTGAAGAGGGCCGCAGGAACAAAGCTGCAGACGATAGCTCGACGATTTCGAATAACTCTCAAGTGGTTAGCCTTGTAAAAGGCTGATTGTTCGGCTGTCCAAGGAAAAGAGTCGTTTCACTTTAACGATGTTTATTTGATCACTACTTTACAAAGACTGATTGCTCTTCGAGCAAATGCGATCACTTATATATCCCACCCCAGCATTCCCAAAACACACCATCCACCAATCAGCGCGAGCCTCGCTCGCATTGGTCGGTGCCCTGATAGACGCTGAGATGCGAACATGTCGCAGCGTGTTCTTCGCGTCCTCGTCTCGCTTCGCTCGCATGATGCTGGAATTTGGTCTCGCTGTTGTCGGCGTCGATATGAGGAAAACATATCACCGGCAGAAACTGGAAACTTCGCTTCGTGAGCGAACAGCTAGTATTCTTATGTTCGTTGTTCACCCTAAAGGAATGGTCACGGAGAAGCAGCGTTCGGCGTTTGGAATACAGTCTAAGGGCTGCACGTTTTGAAGTCTTCATTCTGCGGAGCTCTTGAGTTTGCCAAGGTGGGCCACAGGAGGAATGATTTATTTTTGGTACATATCTTTCAATTGCATGTCCCATGATATGCGAAAGTGTTAGAGCAGCATTTTCCACACCGTTCAAATCCAGAACGTCAAGCCAGTCTATTGAACCAAGAAAGTCAGCTATGCCTGGGTGGTTCGCCTGGTTGAAATCGTACGAGACCGGAGAAATACTTTCCTGGATGTGTGCGTCATTATAGTTGAGAACGAGTGCATTTCATCATAGAAATACTTGTGATTCAAAACAAATCAATATTTAGTCTTTTGGATTTACCGTATTGCAAAAAAAAACATTCGTTGACGTCTAAATGCTTTCTTATATCTCAGGTATCTCAGGAGGTCTAATTTCGAAAAGATTTTGTTTCTCTCGAACAATACCCCAAATAATGGTTTTGATGCTTTCCATATGCCTATAATGAAGACAGTGCATGTAACATATTGCCACATATCATTAACAGCAAGTGGAACCCATTTTGAAGCGCAGCAAACAAATGGTGAAGTAGTTGTTCCTTTAATGAGCGATCGTGCGGACAAGTCTGGTGTCGTTTGTACGAATGATGATGATGACTCTGATGAAGCTGAAATTTGGGATGACGCCGGAAGTATTCCGAGCGGAACTGAAAGCAATCACGAAAATGATCCGAATGATGTCGAGAATGAAAATGCTTTGCGTCGATCAATGAGGACCAATCGTGGACAGCTCCCAAAATGGTATGCGTGTAACAGCCGAATTGGAAGAATGAGAACCAAGGAATCTCAAAAAGTCGTTGGATTCCACAAATAAAATCAAGTGGCAGAACGCGACGATGGAAGAGCTAGACGCGATGAAAGAAAACAATACTTCGGATCTAGTTGATTTACCCGCAGGAAAGTCGAATCGGTTGCAAATGGTTCTACAAAGCACGGTGGCCGAAGGATTCAATCAGCGCTACGGAACTGATTATGATGAAGTTTTCGCCCTCGAAGTTCGACAGACAACGTTCAGGACCCTAATGTCAGTAGCAGCAAATCGGGGAATGATACTCAACGGCAACCTTAAGGATGAGATTTTTATGATGCAGCCTCCAGGGTTCGCGGACAAGAGGATAAGGTGTGCCGTGCCGTTTGAAGAAAAGTATGTATGTCCTAAAACAAGCAGCACGTTCATGGAATCACCGATTTCATCAAGTTCTTGTCAAGGTTCTTGTGAAGGAAGGTATAAAAGCAGTAGCTCCGTAGCAGCGAGTTCATTCGTTATCAAGCTCTTATGGAAGCAACATCAAATAAGCTTAGAATTGTTGTATCGTTAAACTTATTTTTCTTTGGAGAAGAAAACCTGAAGATGGATGTTGTTTGAGAGTGCCTTTGCTGAAGAACTTTAGAAAACCAACCGGCTGTCCGATCCGAACATTTCAAGGTTCGAAGCAGAAGTCGAAACTTACTGGTAAGCGCAACCATTTTTAGAAGAAAAGGCACAACGCCAAGAACTGTCACGTGACATTGAAGCCGGAAAGACGATCTGAAGCAAATGCTGCATTTGGAGGTAAAGTAGTGGTATTCAAGATAGGAAGGTGTCGAGCAGGATGAGGGATCGATGCCTTTCAAGCAAGATTCTGGTGCCACGGACCATCTTGTCAATATAAAGAACTGCGTTACGTTGATTTCACGAAGCTGAATCATCAACACTGCAAATTTTGTTTGCTGGTATGCAGCAAACTTTGCTGACTTTTTTGTGCTGATTTCATTCAGCAATACGAATTTACTGAATATCAGCAATTATTTTTCAGCTTGCTGAATCTTTCAGCAATTTAGACAGTTGATCAGCAACGTTGTGCTGAAATTCAGCGAAAATTTTGCTGAAATTCAGCAATTTTTTTGCTGATTTTTTTTTTGTGCTGGAAGCGTTTCAAAAAATTTGGTGTGAACGCAGCTAAGGATGGTCAATCCTTAACCCCTTGTCGCCCACGACTTCTTTCAAACTTTTGAATGCTAAAAAATACTATGAACAAAAAGTGCTCGAACAAAAGTTGTTAGGGATCACTTAAATTTATCGAAATCGTAAAAAAAGTTTTTAATTGTTTATTAATAGTTATTGATTGTTTATCAATAGTTTCACGATTGAACCAATAATTAGAGTGTACAAGTGCTCTAATAAGCTTATAACCTCTTCCCAAACGCTTTTATAACATATTGAAGTGAACTGGTTTAGGTCGGATTCGCCAAAAAGTGATGGTGCTCTACAGACACCATAAGCGTTAAAGGGTTAACTTCGTAGCATCGCCGTACGATAAAGGGCGCCAACAAGGAAGGTACGAGCATTACCCTGCAGGATGTGGTTTTTGGTGCCTCTACTGCCAGCAAATCTCCTTTCACAGATAAAAGTATGGCAAAAGCGAACGAAAACGTCATGACGTCATGAAGAAGAAAACTATGATGAAGTTCAGCAGTGAGCTAACCGGAAAATGTCCAATGCCGGGTAACTTCTACTAGCTTTATTTTTTCAATCAGTATCATGGCGGCCAACATGTGTGGAGCAGCGAACGGTAGCCTGTGGTATCGTCGACTTGACCATTTGAGAAAAATAACATACAAGCACTCGTTAAGCACATAATGGTATCAGATCAGGTATTCAATAGAAGCTAGACAAATTACATTTTTGTGACGTTTGTGTTCTCAGAAAGCAGTGCCGAGAACCATTCGCGGGTACAAGAGTCCATGCTGGAAGGCCTTTAGAGTGAGTGCACTCCGATGTGTATCAGAAGGCCGGCGCCAGAGGCACGTTATCCTCCACTTGGGACATTTGTGCCATGGTTCTCGGTTGACTGTACCCAGACCCACTACGCAGTAGCACATCCGATCAAAAAGAAGGCCGAGGTTTTCCAAACGTCCCGAGAGTACCAGGCGATGGCCAGGGTCGCTCTCGGGCATTCCGTATCAAAGCTAACGTTTGATCAAGGACGCGAATCGTGCTCGCGTGCTGCGTATAACAATTTATTTAGAACTTTTTTTTGGTTTACGCAAAATTGGGACTATTAACAACGCCTGGTATTTTTTGGTACTAAACATAGCTTTTACAACAATTTGGGAGCCATTTGTAGTCTCAAAAATGGCTTAATTTCACCGCGTGAAGAAAATTAGCTCAAACTTATTGTAAAATTATAGATTTGGTAAATATTTTAAGAAATAATCAAATTATGGGATGACATGAGCTGAACTACGCAGTTTATATTGTGGGTTAAACCCTAATCCACTCTAAAATCTCTTTCCCGGTTTTTTGTCGAAGTCAAAAGAAGAAAAGTACCCTTAACGGGCAGTGGCAAGAATATTGCCACCAGCGCTGGTGGCCTAAACGGGCAGTGGCAACTATATTGCCACCTCAAAAGCTCGTTTTTGGGGTTAACGGGCAGTGGCAACTATATTGCCACCAGTGTTTTTGGGTTGAACGGGCAGTGGCAACTATATTGCCACCTAGATTTTTGAGAGTTTCTTTCAAACAAAAATTGTTTTGTACACATAATCATGTATATAATCATTTCCATAATAGTATACGTTGACAACTCTTCTAGTTTTCTTGGCCTTATAAGGGGTTAACCAGCCGCGTTTGCGCCCGTTTGATTTGTACAAGGTGTCTGATTATACGTGACAGCTTCTACCCGGCGGCTACAAAAACAGTTTTAGCCAAGGTGCACACCGTGTACAAACCATACGTGCGCGGTCTGGCGCGATCTGATGCTGCGCGTTTCGAACGCAGCTGGCTGAGAATCCAAGACAAGTGTGACTATCTGAGCTTTCTTAAAGGTTTGGATCATGGATGATTCAAACATGTCAATACTGCATTAGTTTATTTAAGGTTTGAATTTCAATTTGTGTTAGTGAATTTGAACCTAGATCACGGCGTGTGTATGGGAAAAGTTTATAACAAAAAAATAGGCATCGTCAATTTTTTTGCTATTCAAAAATAGAGGCTTTCAGCTTTCATTTGCAGGGTCCCTCAAAAAAATCCACCGAGGGATCCCGAACAACTTTTTCAGAATACTGTTTTTTCCCATACAAAATGAACGGTTCCAAATTTATCCCTATTTCTACTTAACAAACATACCCAATTTTTGTATGAAAAAGTTCCCCCGATGGAATATTTCGATGTTAGGCTTGAATGAAAGCTGGTAGCGTCAACTTTCGCGTAGCGTTAAAATTAGCGATGCCTATTTTTTTGTAATAAATTTCTTCCACCAGACACACCGTGAGATAATCAAGAAATTGATTGTGAACTTTCAATAAGGGATAACCCTCAATCTACAAGTATGCCAATAAATAAATTTAATCGGGGGTCAAGTACGTGAAGGTTAAGAAAGTTCAGTATTTTCTTAAAGGTCTGTATCAATATTCAAACTTGTCAAAACTACTGTATTTTACAAGCACAGTAGCACCACACAGCGGCGTAATTGTGTACCATACATCACCTGTAAAATGTTCATTTGACATAAACTGCATTTTCAAAATTATAGCTGAGTTTGTTATAATGCTCATATAAAGATGATCAAAATGAATTTATTTGTATTATAACTGACCTTGTTATAATTCTGATATAATTAAATCAGGTTTTTAAATACTTTTTTGTCAAATATATCTAAATATACCTAACAGACGTTGAATATATTTATCAACCGTTGATATAAATTTGTTACATTTTTGTTATGCCTTTCTGATCGGGCAGTTTGTGTCTCCAATAACTATCACACTGTCGCTGCCCTTCAGCTTGTGCAAATTGTTCCGCTCTGGTCAGCAACTGATACATAATGCGACGTTCCATGGGGATTAACACAAAAGGCCGAAACTCGAAAGGCCGAACCACGAAAGGCCGAATCACCAAAGGGCGAAACCAGTGTAACTACCACAAAAGGCCGAAAGCATAAAAGGCCGAATTACGAAAGGCCGAATATAAAGAAAGGCCGAAGGTAACGAAAGGCCGAATGTAACAAAAGGCCGAAAGTAACGAAAGGCCGAAATACGAAAGACTATTAACTATTAACTCGGTTTCCGTTTAGTTAATTGCTCTATCAATTGAAAGAATGTATATAAGGGTTGTTTAAGTAGTTTATAACCTCAAATTGAATAGTTGTAAATTTTTAGTAGTTCCATTCCAACGTAAAATGCACATCAATGTGAATCATGCGGCGTAGCCGTATGGAGGATTGAGGAACTGAGGCGGCAGAAGGCCGCCGAAGTATCCGATAACTGATGCACCGTAATTGCATCGATTCGAATTCCAGCAAAACAGTAGTTCCAATAGTATGCTGCGTATAATGCGAACATAAGTTGTTATCTTTTTTTAGGTCCGACGAGCGTTAGCGAGTGCGGACAGCAAGCGTTTCCCCGATATATAGCAAACGTAGTTTTTCGGCCAGCTATTTGCCCTTTCTATCACTATGTGCTGCCGTTATAAGCATATTATGCCATGTTCTGTAATATCACTATACATGTCTCATTTGTAGACAATAGTTCCAACTTCCAAAAAGATTTAAGTAAAATTAATTGATGTTGAACGACATTTATTTGCTTTAATGTTTTTTTTTTGTTATAGATTTAATTGTGAAAAGCAATGAAAAGGAGAGGGTTAAGTAATAAAATGACTACTTTTGTAATTCGGCCTTTCGTTTCATTCGGCCTTTCGTTACATTCGGCTTTTCGTTACCTTCGGCCTTTTGTTACCTTCGGCCTTTCGTTCCCTTCGGCCTTTCGTAATTCGGCCTTTTGTTACCTTCGGCCTTTCGTGCCTTCGGCCTTTTGTGATTCGGCCTTTCGTAGTAGTCCCGTTCCATGTCCTGTTGAGCATTGTTGACTTGGTTGACCGAGATGGCATCGATTTCGTCAATCAACAATTACTCTAGCATGGTGAAAGCACAGACAAACAGACGTAACACCTAGAACGATTTTCATGGAAATCCATCGCCCAGTTCACACTACCATCCCCTGGTGGAAAAGTTGCACGAATCACTGCGTTGTGCAATATCGTCAACAGAAGGCGCTAGTGTGAAACGTCAAACGCATAGAAAAACAATGCGCGCGCCTCTGGTTGTGAAAGCGAAAAGTATAAAAATTTAAAATGATCGTTAAGGCTCAAGCATCCGTCATCATTTTTCGGAAAATAAAAAGCAGTTTTCTCGCTGCACATCAAAACAAGGATCATGAAAATATATTCACTGCATTATATTCCTCATGTGGAGTACAGTGAATATATTTTCATAGCATAAACTTTTGTTTTGAACGAAAAAACTGCTTTCAAATGTTTGATGATGACGATGATTTCAATGACGAAAAGTTCAACGTTAAAAGCGTGGTCGATGGAAATTTCGCAAGTGTTACGTCTGTTTGTCTGTGGTGAAAGGTCCTCTGCCTGTTCGAAAACCTCGTGGATACTTCTCTTAGATTCACCGGAAACTTTTGCTACCAGCTACACTCAGCGAAGTAAACTACCGAAATTCTTCAAAATACCTTGTGAAATTTAGCCATAACTGTAAAGTATGGATACCATAAGAATACCTTATGAATATTGAACATGCATATTATGACCTAATTACATAAGATAAACGTATGAAAAGGGCAGAAAAATCACAAACTGATGCAGACTGGAATCGATACATGAACGTCGAGATCACTGAGCTCGTGCCCAACCCACGCGGCTATCGACGCTTGAGAATATCGTGTTGCTAAATGTGTATAAAAGCCAAACTGTGAGTCGATTCTGCGTTATAGACCGACCTTATGAAAATCGTTCTAGCCGTTATGAATTGTTTAAAGGCCATTTCATAAGTTAGACCTTATGATAATCTTAGGTTTATTTGCCTGAGTGTATGTAGCAGGGATTTCTACCAGAACGGTTATCAGTTTCTCAGCGATGGTATGAGCAAGCTACGTCTGTCCAGAACCGGGAGGACCATGTGAAAGGATGCTTGCCATGGTGCAACAGCTCGCACAACTCGCGCAAAATGTTGTCCATGCCGCCAATATCTTCGAATGCAATTTCCACAAATCGAGTAAGGTACACCGGGGCAAGTTGAAACGGGTGGGGCAAGATGAAACAGCGGGTTAACATTATGTTATCCAATGATGGTAAACAGCTTGAATGCCATAACACAATATTTTTGATTCAAACAATCTTTTGACGAACGAAAAATTTCCAAAATGTATTGAAATCTATTTCAAAACTTCGTGTTTCATCTTGCCCCACCCGTTTCAACTTGCCCCGGTGTACCTTACAGACCTCCTTCTTGAGCTTCCAATGTGGAACAGCCGTTGGAGCTCTGAATTCGGTCCAGAAGAAGCGTCTCGATTGATTGGAGGTGGTCGGGACGTCGGCTGGGGCAAAAGTGGGTTCGAGCCATTTGAGCCGCCGTTGCTGGAATTGGCCGCTTTTTTCACGGACTTCGGTTTATCGGTGCGAGTCACCTTCGTCTGCACTGTAATCCGCGCCTTCATCGTTGTTTATGTTAATCGCCTCGTCATCATTGCCTGCAGGATTTCCTTTAGAAGCGGCCGGAACTTCGTTCTTATTGCTTATGTGCATGTTGGTCAGTGCGTCGTTCCCATTCCTTCATGGACATCTGTTTGGTTAACTAGATCCGCGGCAGTTGCCGTCGTTTTGGTTCGATCTGCTCGTTTTGTGGTGAGTTCTCCGTCTGGGCGTCACATAGCAAGGGGGTGGTTCGATTTATATTATCGGCCGAGTAGGTTTCCCGATGAGTTTTCTGCTAATCTACTGGTCCTGATAAAAAAAATTAGATTGAATTGTATTTTAGGTATAGAGGTAATCACGTTCAAATGTACGCGTGCCTTTTTTGTAGATGTAGTTGTGAAACTGCGAGGAAAATATTTGCACTCTTGCGCCGGACGTTAGTTTTATCATTATTTACCCGTTTTACCCAATTCGATTGGGTAATATTTGCATATGCAATCTGAATAGCCTTTCAATCGGCGTGCACTTTTGTGTGAGGAAAAATATGCGCTAGTGTTCGTGTGTTGAAATCAGTCTTGTGCATTATCACCATCATAACACAAAAAAGCCGCAACATCAACATTGCCCTTCTTCCTCCATCAACGCTACAGCCGACCGTCTCTATGTTGCTATCGAACACATTCGAGACGAACGCATTGATACGGTGGCTGCCGCCGCCACGCTCTTTCTCTGCAAATCTCTTGAGTAGCCGAACGCTTCTTAACCGTCGTTCCGACGCAGAGCTATGTCACTCACTGCTGGGTGACTCTCGTCTGAAAATGCCAGGATGAGGGTCAATTTGTTAAGTAGTATTGCATGGCGCAGCAAACACAACCATAGCACGCCCTATGAATAGAATGAAAAGCGTAGAACAAAAACTCGCTTCGGTGTTTAATCGTGTGGTTCGAAAACAAGAGATGATCGCTGCTGTTGGATGTGGTTGACTCTGCATTGAACGAGGGTTGGCTTGAGTGGCTTTTGCGTGAATCGATTATGTTTTGATGGACTGCGTTTGTCGTAAGAAGTGATGGTTAGAGCGAGTGTCATTCGACATTGACCCTCCTGAAACTGCACATCCCTGGTTGAAATGTCACTTATCTTTATAAAGAAAATAAATTTACGCCATGACTGCCAAATCCTACTATGTGTGTATGTGTGATTGTTTTGACTGTCAAAATTTGACAGGTTTTGACTCAAGGAGAATACATTTTACTAAGGTGGCGCAGATAAACATTGCAAACCACTGGTTGTCTCTTCCACTCTTCTGGTGTTCTTATGCAACTAAAATAGTGACGTCACTATTTCAGTTCCATAAGAACACCAGAAGAATGGAAGAGACAACCAGTGGTTTGCAATGTTTATCTGCGCCACCTTAGTAAAATGTATTCTCCTTGGTTTTGACTATAGGGCACTGCATGAATTTCTCTCCTAATTCTTTCACTCTAACAGAAATTTTGTAAACAACAAGGCCAAGAAACGTCAAAATCCCATACAAATTCAAAACAGTGCAGTGCCCTATAGATATAAGTGATATTTCAACACACGAACACTAGCGCATATTTTTCCTCACACAAAAGTGCACGCCGATTGAAAGGCTATCCAGATTGCATATGCAAATATTACCCAATCGAATTGGGTAAAACGGGTAAATAATGATAAAACTAACGTCCGGCGCAAGAGTGCAAATATTTTCCTCGCAGTTTCACAACTACATCTACAAAAAAGGCACGCATACATTTGAACGTGATTACCTCTATGCGGTCGCACCGGTCGCACTTACCATTTGAATGTTCCGCTGAGTTGTGGTGACCAACATTGCCGACGGCCGATTCCCGGGAGTGTGGTTTCGCTCCGTAGATGAATGAAGTCATTTGGTTCCTTTCGGCTGGATGTGAGGGAGCTGCCGGATGTTACATTGCAATCCCTGCCCTGCAGGATCATGTTGCAGGTGCAGAATATTCTTATTCTAGGGTTGGGAGATCTGCCAATCTAGTAGCTTCAGCTGTGGCACCAATCCAAGAACCTGTCTGATGGTTGTGTCAGTCAGTCATGTAGATTCACTGTGATCGGCGACGGCTCTTTACTGTTAGTAGGTGTCCGGTCGGTGGAACGAGAACAGCTTCTGGTAGCGCTTGTCTGCTCCTGCACACCGGTGGGAAAATGATCTTACGAGTCGTGAAACTGATTGATGTGAGCACGATGGGTCTTGGAGACTTCCACCAATTCGACCTTGTTGATCTGAATAGAGTGGCCGCGGGCGCAAGGTGACGCGAAGTCATGTCGCTGCAGATTGTGCTACTTTTCCCCGAATGTCGGTTCCCCGAATGTCGTTTCCCCGAATGCTAGTTCCCCGAATGGTACGTTTCCCCGAAAGCCAGTTCCCCGAATGACCCGTTTCCCCGAAAAAAAATATAATAACATTCATGTTCGAAATGATCTCTTGCCACAAAATGTTCGTGATCCTGTTGACTAGGTTGCTCAAAAAGTTAACCGATCACAATTTGACATGTCGTTAGGGTCAATTTCGTTCTAAAAAGAACGAGCAGTAATGGAAATAAGGAGGCATATTACCATTCTTCATTCAGAAGTGTTTCAGCAGGTCTGAGAAGCAATATCACTTGAAAGAATCGCCTGTAAAATAAAGAAGGGTGTGATTCGGGGAAATGGGTCATTCGGGGAAAAGTGCCATTCGGGGAAACGGCATTCGGGGAATCGGCGTTCGGGGAAACGACATTCGGGGAACCGGCATTCGGGGAAAAGTAGCACAACCCTTATTCATTAGCTCATGATGAATAAGTGCGGTGAACACACCGAAACGATTTGATACAATATCACACTTTTATTTGAGATTCCGCACTCCGTCGCAGTCCAGTTAGCAATGCAATAATCTATAATATCAACTAAAATTTGATAAACACTGCACAATTTGTGCTTATTATAACTGTTTTGTGGCATAGTCCCTGGGCTTGGATTATATCTTCCAGGAAGCTTTGATTTCAGGCATGTAGTCGATGTGCTTTGCAGTAATGATTGGAATAGCTGAATGTATAATCAATGGCAAACAATTCTGTAAAAATCAGACCTTCAAGTCATCTGATATTGTTATACTGATCATAATGCTGCATAGTATATCGAACATTTGTCGAAGTCATTTATGTGCCGGGAAAATATAATTCCAAGTTGGTGAGAATATTACAAACTGAGGGAGGGTAATAGGCCCAGTCAGACCCCTGAATGGGCAATGTGGGTTAGTGTATGGGAATGCCATTGAAGGTTTGTAATATTCTCCGAGGCTTTCGAAATCCAACAGGGCGCGTCCCCGGGTTGCGGATAGGGGGAAAAGGGAGATTTTTCGCATTTGTACTGTAGTCAGCCAATGTGGTATTATCTCCTATGGTGTGGTAGTGCGAATGAATGATCTCATTCTATGGGAATTCGAACCTTGTAATGTATTGTTTATTAACTCCAATTTTCTAAGCTTGACAAGGTTTTGAAGACAAACATGTGATGAGAGAATTGCCTAATAGGAAAGTCACATCAGCAAAGCTTTTACATATGCAAATGCTATCCATGGGGTCATGTCTAGCATTTAATATGTATGGCAATGACTGGTTCTTACCTAGCAGGGGTACTACAAGACCACACGGACAATTCGATTAAAGGCTTAATTGGGGATAATATATTTTCCAGAACTGAAGGGACATTTTTTTCCGGGGTGACTGGCGAGTCGGAGAGGGTAGAAGTTTCCGTTTGTTATAATTGACAAAATAAACAATCGGACGTATTTTCTTTCTTTGACTTGCTTGGTATTTTGTGGATTATTGTTTTTTGGTTTTGGAAGGTATGCGATTCACTATTGAGCCTTAAAATTTATTTTGCATCTGAATAGCATTGATATTGTCAAGTCTGTACCAACACCCTAATCCCACACCAAAATACCCTTTTCCTATCCCATGGCGTTTATGTGGTCAGCAAAGACTATTCAGCCATTACCCCTCCTTATCATCGGCTTTGGACTGACTTGCGCTCTCATTGCCCCACCAAATGCTGCAAAATGAAAATGAAAATGAAAATTATAACTGTTTTGTGGCATAGTATATATAATATAGTTAAGCATGTGCTGATGGTTACTGATACTATAGAATTTTTCTCAGTGTATATATATATATCTACGCCCTTTTAAAAAGTTAAGCTCGAAATAATGAAAAAGCAAATTAACGAAATATTTTGATAGTATAGATAACAGAAAACGAAAAAAAAAATAAAAATATTTTCGTCCGCCTGCTTGTATGGAAATCGCCCATAGTGGAACGAAAGTTGACTGTACTCGAATCGGAGTAAAACCAGCAAGATTTACTCAATCAATAAGTCTCTTAATACATGTTCCTACACTGACTAACACTACAATGTCCTTTCAGGTCCGCTCTGCAAACCCTGCACAAAGTGTCATCCAAGGCACGGGAGCACAACTTCTTCGCGGTCGCGGGAGGCTCATCGCACGAATGGGTGTCCTACTACGAAAGCCACATCGACTCGGACCGGTCCTGCCTGAACGAGTGGCACGCGATGGACTCGATCGAGAGCCGCCGTCCACCGTCGCCGGATTCCATCAGAAACAAGTAAGTACCTACCTAGTTCGTTCAAGGTGTGCAGGTAACAACTTACCGATCGCATCCGTCCTTCCACAGACCAACGGAACGAGAAGAAACGGAACGTGTCATACGCACAAAGCTGAAAGGAATCATGATGACGGTCGATCTGGACGTGGTGACGTCCAAGTTCATCCGCGGCCGGCTCGAGGAGCAGCTGGACATGGACCTCGGCGAGTACAAATCGTTCATTGACGAGGAGATGCTGGTCATCCTGGGCCAGATGGATGCCCCGACGGAGATCTTCGACCACGTGTACCTGGGCTCGGAGTGGAACGCCAGCAATCTGGAGGAACTGCAACGGAATGGGTGAGTTGAGTATTGTTCAAAATCCACGATCATAACAATAAAACAAATCGTTTCTTTCTTCCTCAGCGTCCGGCACATTCTGAACGTAACGCGCGAGATCGACAACTTCTTCCCGGGAGTGTTCGACTACCTGAACGTGCGGGTGTACGACGATGAGAAGACGGATCTACTCAAGCACTGGGACAACACGTTCAAGTACATCTCGCGTGCCAAAATGGAGGGCTCGAAAGTGCTGGTACACTGTAAGATGGGAATCTCCCGGTCGGCTTCGGTGGTCATTGCGTACGCCATGAAGGCCAACAACTGGGACTTCAACAAAGCGCTCAGGCACGTGAAGGAAAAACGGAACTGCATCAAGCCGAACAAAAACTTTATCATGCAATTGGAGACGTACCAAGGGATGCTGGATGCGATGAAGAACCGGGAGAAACTACAGCGGAGCAAGAGTGAAACGAATCTGAAGACCGGTGGGAAGGAGGGGCGAACGCTGCCGGGTAGCGAACCAACTCCGCTCATCCAGGCACTCAATAGAGGAAGTGCCACAAACACGCTGAGCAAGAGCGGTAGGTTTTTGAGACGGTTGGGGAAGCGACCGAAAAGTTGGTCCCCAGATTCGGAGAAAGCTGCTTTGCTGTTGGAAACCAGTCGGCAACAGAGTCACTCCCTGGAACACCTCATGGCACCGTCTAACGAAGCGAAAACCATCCGAATACCATGTCGGAACGGGCAGAATTATAGCGTGTCGCAGAACCAGATCGTGCACCTGCAGGATGATCAGGAATCGGACCAACAACCAGTGGAGGATTCGGATAAGACAGCAGTAGAAGTGCCATCAGCAGCGTTATCAGCTTCCTCGGTGCGATCCATCATCAGCGAGCTGGAATCGTCGACCAAAGCCAAAGAAACTAGTAGCAATCACAAGAGGAAAGGTTCGTCCTCATCGGTGGCCTCAGCTACTGGATTAAGCCTGGCACCGTCGTCCATCGGAACGGATGACGACGTACGAGATCATCAATGGGATCCAGGGGAAAAGAGCTCACTGACGGCAACGCTGACGACAGTAACGACTATTGCTCAAATTTGTGATACTAGTTCCGTAGTTCCGGCTGAACCAGTGGTCTGCTGGACCAGTCAAAGTCAAATCATCCAGCAGGTTGGTCCGGTTTTACCACCGCCGCAGCAGCAGGAGCAACAGCAACCAGTGCAGCACGTGTCTCGTCAGAGTTCCTGGTCCAGTGTGGATTCCGCCGTAGTAGCGGACATGATCCGTGGGACGCTGTCGTCAACTTCGCGCAAATCCAGCTGGTGTTCTACCGGAGACAGTCAACAACCAATCCAACCGGGAGTTCGGATGGCGCCGGCGCCACCTTCCCGAAACAGCAGTTGGGGTTCGTACGATACGAGCACAACCAGCAGCATACAAACGGTGGTTGAAGTTCCTGTGGTGACGACTCCTAACAGTTCGGCGGAAGAGGACACCAGTCAAAGTGGAATCTTTCCGTACGACAAGGACGAAATCCCGTGGCACCCGGGAACAGTCAAACGGACGAAACAGAAGATCGAAGAACGGTCAACTTCGTCGATAAAACGCATTTGCAGCGAGAAGTTCGGACACAAACATCCGAAGGGGGACGACGGCAGTAGAGGAGGATCCCAGCAGCGATCGAACAGCGAGGAGGTCCTACCCTCGAATCGATCCACTGCGGCCATGATTTCGAATACGACGTACACTCGGCTGTCCGCGTCGGCCCCCGATTCCTACTGTTTGTGTTCCTTCGGAAGGAAAAAGTCCGAAGAGGAACAACCCGCGGGAAAGGGACACCATCGGAGGTTTAGCTTCCGGAAGAATGTTCCGGATGAGAAAAAGACTGCCCCGAATGACGAGAACGCTGCCATCAGTGCCGTCAGCGGGATCGTAAAGAACCTCAAGATGAGCTTCGAGGCCAAGGTGGGCGATCGAAGCAAACGGGAATCGAAAAAGGTTCGCTCTCTGCCATCGTCTCCGGTTGCCATACACACAGAACTGAGCAAGTACGGGTCCCAAGGTCCCGGGAAGCTGAACCAAAGCCAGCAGCAACAGCAGGAGGACATAACCGTCCGGGATCTGGTCGATCGGTACGAAGCTCCCCGGTTACGGGCCTCGTTCAATACGCACCATCGGCACAACAGCGGCAGTTCCACCATGACCGGTTCCGAGCAGGTAGTGCTCCGCCAGCGACCCCGATCCGTCTTTGAACCGCTCAAGCACAAACAGCTCCCGAACCGACCGATGACGATCACCAACTCGATCAACCTGATCCGGTCGGCGCAGGAGGACTTTAGTCGGCCGCCGCCCTTCGGCGGCGGTGGCATACCCTTCGTTCGGGGCATCATCGTTCCTCCAAGTGGTAGCAATGTGGGATCCGGAACCGGTTCGATGGCGGGTCCCGGATCGGGTGGAACCGGCGGCAACAAGAAGGTAATCCAACACCACGGCAAGACGCATCCGCTGGCCAAGATCAACCTGACCAAGCATCGGATCAACGCGACCTCCGCGACGACGGCAGCTACGGCGTACAACACGATGTAATCGAACGGTCCGAGCAAGGGCTATCGGTTTTTTGTTTTTGTTTTTAGATTGTGTAACCACCAAACAGCGGACGTTAATATCTAACACTATTAGGAGAATGACGACAAATTTGTGGACTTTTTGGAAGTGAGATTCCCACGTCCCGTTCCTCCCCACGGTTTAACAACGGTCCCGGTCCCCTATCCTTTGCCACAAAACCACAGTATTAATCGCATGAGCTGAATTTGCGGGGAGAAATTGCATTTTTGGATGAGCGAAACGAGAACCAGGGTTTAGGGTTGTTGAGTGGAGTGAGATGAGATGAGATATGTAGCTCGGTGACAGGCAGGGATGGGAACACTCACTTGCAACGAGTTACATTCACTTGCTATTTTCTCAGCTCAGAAGCGTGCAATGAAGAAACGATGTATGGACGACTTTTACCTTGTGATTTCGTCTAAAACTTTGCCGAATAGAGTAGGGGCCGCACACGCATAGCAAAGTCGTGAGGGAGCTGCGAAGGCAACTCTCCACGAGGTGAATGTAAATTACACTCACCTCGTGGAGAGTCGCTTTCACAGCTCTGTCACGACTTTGGGATTCATGTGCGACCCCTACTCTTTTTGGCAAAGTTTTAGACGAAATCACAAGGTAAAAGTCGTCCATACATCGTTTCTTGATTGCACGCTTCTGTGTTGGGAAAACTGCAAGTGAGTGTAACTCTTTCCAAGTGAGTGTTCCCATCCTTGGTGACAGGTGAGTAAGAATATCTCGGTCGAACATAACATGTGAGAAACCATGACCTCAATTAGGTGAGTTGGGTCCTCGTTTGAGTTGCATTAAGAATCATCCTATTTAATTCAGCATTAAATGCTAAAATTTTGTCATTTTGTCATTCACTCATCTCACGTCTCACCTTGATCAACACGTAGGATGAGCTCGATCACTCAAATCATTTGTGTGGGATAAGACAATCGACTTCTCGTAAAACGATTGATGTGAGTGAATGAGGTGAGGTGAGGAATCACCTCATCGGCGCTTAAGTTTTCTCACTTCACACCTAGTCTGGATGTCTCAACTCACTATTAGTAGATTGGTGACAGACATCTGTGTTCAATGTTTCAAGAGCACGATTTCATGTTATCGAAGAACAGCTTTAGGTTTGTTTCACGAATTGAGTGAGATGAGGTAACTCGGTTATTTATCGGTCGAAAAAAACTCGATTGTGAAAAAAAAATATTTGAGAAACGAAGTGAGTTGAAACTTGTCGTTTGCACGTAACACTTTAGAGAATGTGGCTCCGATTTGGTGAGTCGAGTCCCCGTGTGGTTTACATGACAACTCATTCTGTTCTACCCAGCATTTCTCATTTCGTTTCACGTCTCACGTTTCACCTTCATCAACTCGATGAGCTCGATGAGTTCTATGATGACGTTCTATGAGACAATCGTGTTCTCGTAAAACGAAGTGAGAATCGTTGGCTCGATTGCAATGCGCTACTTGAATCAAATGAGGGCTCACCTCATCGGAGTTAAGTGTTCTCATTTTACACCTAACGGAGATGACTCAACTCTCTACGATCTACATTGAGGACAGACATCTGTTCATGTTTCCAAGAACATGATTTTATGTTTTCGGAGAACAACTTTAGGTTTGCTTTATGAATGGGGCACGTTCGATGTAGTACTAGATTTGTAGTAATGAGCTGAATTTTAGTATGGTGAGAAGGTCAGTTCTCTGTTTCTGCTATGAAATGGTACAAAAAGTGTGGGTATTATGATTCCTTGCCTAATTTGATGCTGTTTGAGCAAAACTTTGGATAACTATTTTGTTTATGTTGCAAGAAAATGAGAAAACAACAACACTGTTGCCTAAAGTTTTGCTCAAACAGCATCAAATTAGGCATGGATTCATAATCCCCACGCTTTTTGCACCATTTCATCGCAGAAACGGAGAATTGACCTTCTCACCATACTAAAATTCAGCTCATTACTTCAAATCTAGTACTTCACCGATCTGTCCTATGGGGCACGTTCGTTGTAGTACTAGATTTGTAGTAATGAGCTGAATAGGACAGATAGGTGAAGTACTAGATTTGTAGTAATGAGCTGAATTTTAGTATGGTGAGAAGGTCAATTCTGCGTTTCTCCAATGAAATGGTCCAAAAAGCGTGGGTATTATGTTTCCTTGCCTAATTTGATGCTATTTGAGCAAAACTTTGGACAACAGTGTTGTTGTTTTCTCCATTTCTTGCAACATAAACAACATAGTTATTCAAAGTTTTGCTCAAACAGCACCAAATTAGGCAAGGAATCATAATGCCCACGCTTTTTGGACCATTTCATTGCAGAAACGCAGAATTGACCTTCTCACCATACTAAAATTCAGCTCATTACTACAAATCTAGTACTACACTGAACGTGCCCCATTTTAGTATGGTGAGAAGGTCAGTTCTCTGTTTCTGCAATAAAATGGTACAAAAAGCGTGGGTATTATGATTCCTTGCCTAATTAGATGCTGTTTGAGCAAAACTTTGGATAACTATTTTGTTTATGTTGCAAGAAATGGAGAAAACAACAACACTGTTGCCCAAAGTTTTGCTCAAACAGCATCAAATTAGGCTAGGAATCATAATACCCACGCTTTTTGTACCATTTTATTGCAGAAACAGAGAACTGACCTTCTCACCATACTAAAATTCAGCTCATTACTTCAAATCTAGTACTTCACCGATCTGTCCTATTGAGTGAGATGAGATAACTCGGTGACTCTATCGAAAAACTCATCTCGATTGAAATTTATGCTTATTTGTGAAACAGATTGAGTGAAGTTCAGTGGCGTCTCGTAACCTCACTTTTTGTTCAACGACCCTAAAATTTGCATTTGCGGAGAGTACAGAATCAAGATCAAATTTAAAATGGACTGAAACGACTATTCTTGTCATTTTCTACAAATTAACAAGCCAATTCGTTATGAAAATTCAAGAATTTACATTCGTTGAACAGGTAGGTTTGAGGTTAGGGAATCGCCACTGGTGAAATTATGTTTGTCGCACATAACATGTGAGAGAATGTGACCCCTATGTAGTGAGTTGAGTCCCCATGTAGTTCACATGGCAACTCATCCTATTCTATTCAGCATTTCTCATTTCGTGCGATGAGGCAATTGTGTTCTCGTAAAACAAAGTGAGATTCGTTGAATCCTGAATCAAATGAAGAATCACCTCATCTGAGTTAAGCTTTCTCACCTTACACTTATCGAGCAAAAAACTCAACGCGATTGAAATGAAGAGAGTGAGTTAAAACCTCTCGTTCGCACATAGCATGTGATATAATGTGACCCGATGTGGTGAGTCAAGTCCCCGTATGATTTACTCATCTCGTAGAATGAGCTCTATCGCCCAAACAGTGACGTAAGATGAGAGAATTGCGGTCTCATACATGAAATCAGAAGTGTTCATTGGAGCTAAAGTTTCTCACTTCGAGATGCCTCGACTCACTCTTCTGCTTCAAACATCTTAAAATCCAAGCCTGACCGTCACAAAAATGACCAATTTACGATTCTATTTCCAGAACATTTATCTCGAATATTCACAGTTATGAATTTCTCACGGAAAAATCGACCTCAATGAGGAGAGTCGAGTCCTCGTGGTACCGTGCCATGCCCTAATACCGTGACCTTAAGGATGCTCTTCACTTCAAAGAGCCCTGTAAAAAATAATTATCCGTGTTTCTAGATTTTTTAAACGCTATTTTATTGCCTATTGTGTGTATTATGGAAAATAAATATAATTAATGGAATTCCAAATGTTTAAGCCATTGTTCAAATCAAAATGGTAAAACATAGCATTGTGCCTAATACCGTGTATGTGACCCGCATACATCGGTGGTGCTTTGAATCATCACTATATCAATCATACTAAGTTCAAACTTCAAAGAACCTGTGCGTTAAACGTTGCCAAGAGGTTTGTACAATTGATCCATAAAGTAAAAAGTATCAATAATATTTTCAGTTTGCAGTTTTAGCCGAAACACGGTATTTGGAACGCAAAAAGAACCATGCCCTAATACCGTGTATTGGTACTTTGCACTCACCTTTTGTAAATATTTTTAATTGCTTGTTTTTGTAAATATGTGCCAAATTTATTACGCCTAACTTAAGAAGGTTTAATATGCTAATGATTGAACTAGTTACTCAGTTAAAAAAATAATACACTTAGTAAAATATTTGAGTTTTTTGTCAAATACACGGTATTAGGAGGCACACGGTATTAGGGCATGGCACGGTATGATTTAAATGGTAACGCTTCTTTCAGTGAGAATATCTCTCATTTTGTCTCATCCACTCGTCTCGCGTCTCTTTTTAACCAATTTTTAGGATGATCTCGATCATTCGAATCGGTTGCGGGATAAACACAAAAGGCCGAGCCATGAAAGGCCGAACCACGAAAGGCCGAACCACGAAAGGCCGAATCACAAAAGGCCGAAACCAGTATAACTATCACAAAAGGTCGAAAGCACAAAAGGTCGAATCACGAAAGGCCGAAGGTAACGAAAGGCCGAATGTAGCAAAAGGCCGAATTACGGAAGACGCATATTAACTCGGTTTCCGTTTAGTGAAATACTCTATTAATTAAAATAATGTACACAGCTAATCGCGTTCGGTAATTTTTACCGAAATCTCAACCACTGAGCGTTCGGTAATGGGTTTTTAACGAAATTCTGTAAAAAATTACCAAATTTCGGTAAAATGTTATCGTTTATCTGTCAAACTCTAACGAATTTCGGTAAAAGTTGCTATCTTTACCGATTTTTCCTATAAAACAAACTTAACGGTTGAAATTTCGGTAAAACATTACCGAAGACGGTGATTTTTTCTATCTGTGTAAGGGTTTTTTTTTAATATTTTATAACCTCAAATTGAATAGTTAAAAAAAGCCCAACGCCAACGTAAAATGCACATGAATGTGAACCATGCGGCGTATCCGAATGGAGGATTGAGGAACTGAGGCGGCAGAAGGCCGCCCCGAAGTATCCGATATTCGATGCACCGTAATTGCATCGAGTCGAATCCAAGGAAAACAACAATTCCAATAGTATGCTTGGAATAATGCGTATGGTATGTGCTGCTGTTATAAGCTTATTATGCCATGTTATGTATAATTATCACTATACATGTCACATTTGTAGACAACATTTCAAACTTCCAAAAAGATTTGAGTAAAATGAATTTATATTGAACAATATGTATTTGCTTTTATTTATTTTTTGTTTTAGATATATATGGTAAAAGTAATGGAAAGGAAAGGGTTAAGTAATAAAATGGCTACTTTTGTAATTCGACCTTTCGTTACCTTCGGCCTTTCGTGCTTCGGCCTTTTGTTACCTTCGGCCTTTCGTGCTTTCGGCCTTTTGTGATTCGGCCTTTCGTAGTAGTCCCCCGGTGGCATGTAATGAGACAATCGAGTTCTCATGAAGCAAAGTGAGAATCGTGACGTGATTAAGGTGAATCGCTTCCTGAAATAAGTCTTGGATCAAAGAAATTCACTTTTCTCACTTCACACCTAACCGAGATGTCTCAACTGACTACCAGTAGATTAATGACAAGCATCGGTTCAAGTGTTCATGAGCAATAATCTTGAGAACAAGTTATGCTGCGTCATGTCACACTAGTTGTCGACTAAACTCAAAAGTGAGCAATCACCTCGGAGGGTGTTAATAGAAGAACTTTATGCAGACATTCATTTTACCTGGAGTGCACTTTCTCACTCATGACCCGCGTATTGCTAGCTCACTGTTAAGCTAAATTTCGCCTTGCTATCTCATTTCAATATACAAGTCTGACTGTTGCATCTCACTCCATTCGTTTTTTTTTTTTCTGCAGTCTCATCTTGTTTCATTTCTTTATTAGAATGAGATCCGATTGAGTCTTTCGGCTCATTTTGCCGAGAGTGAAGTACCGTGAGGTCGCCATTCACTGCTCATGCTCCATTTACTGCTCGTTTCATATGATTTATATTCAAATCGTATGAAATGAGCGGTGAATAGCGACCTCACAGTAAGTGAGATTCTCTCATTCTACTGCAATTCAGAAATTCTAATTAAACCTGCAGACATTTAAGCATTATGCGCCCAGTGATATGGATCATCTCACAAAGTGAGAAATCTCATCTTTTATAAAATAAGTGGTTAATCAATCGGAAACTCACTTCATTCAAATCTGATGTTATACTACACGAGCGAGTTTCGTCACCTCACTTGCTCATATAATTAGTGCATTTTTTATTGCATACCTTTGTGCTCATTTTACCTTAAAGTGTAGAACTCTCACTTTCCGTGATAATCGAGTATCGTCAATCGTCTCACATAGAGTGTACTTTCTCAGTGAACATTCTCGACTCGAAGGAGGAGATTCTTCATTTGGTTTAAACGCCTCACTACTTTCTCACTCCAAAATACGTGTGAAGCTGATTCATCTCGTTTCACTTGTAAAGACGTGAAAATGTTCTGAATCTGGGCTTTATTCGAATGAGAATCAAATGGGATCATTGGAGTAACGTATCTTACCTCACTTCACCCTCTAAGTAAAACGAGCTTTGCTAACTCTGGTGAAGATTGACCGCGTTCACGAAACCTGCCGACATTCAAACACTACGT
The DNA here is from genome assembly GCF_035046485.1 of Aedes albopictus. Taxonomy (NCBI): domain Eukaryota; kingdom Metazoa; phylum Arthropoda; class Insecta; order Diptera; family Culicidae; genus Aedes; species Aedes albopictus. The sequence continues at coordinate 103,026,075 of NC_085136.1, forward strand.
GTGGAGTGAGAAGAACCATCTCGTACGAAGTGAGAAAACTCATCGGGGATTCATCTCATTCCTGTTAGAGTTTCCTCACTGTGTTTTGTCAGCTCACTTGCTCACTGATTAAGTCCATTTTGATTTTATGCATACTCAAAGACTCTCATGTTACAACATCTCCTCCATTTGGTGACCCTCAACTATTCGGGACGTCGGGGCTCGGGAGGTGAGATGTTCCGCTAGCTTAATTGGTAAAGCCAATACAGCAAAATAAAACAGAAACAAGGATCCCCTAATAAACAAAATACGCTTTGCAAACAGCACTACTTCTTTTCCTGCGCGTGTGCGTGTGTGTCTGCCTGTGTGTAACTGCAATCACGCTCTATTCTTGTTAAGGATGTGTGCGCTCCTGTGTATGTGTACGTGAGCCAAGCCCTAGAAACTGTTCTATGAGTGGAATGAAATGATATGATACATGTGGAGCTCATTCTACGAGCGGAGTGACATGACCCAGCTCGATTCGAATGAAGTAACTTCCATTTGACATACCCGGTCAGTCACTTCATTCGAGTCGAGATTTCTCATCTCGATGTGCGAGTAGGGCTGGGTCATGTCACTCCACTCATAGAAGGAACACAACAATCTCGTAGTGAGGTTGATTTGTCTCCAGTGTTGGTAAAAACTCAAATTCTCAAATATCATGGTTGAGTTGTTTCACGCGCGATTCTTGACTCGCCAATCTCATCGCCGAAAAAATCATGCATGAGTTAACTCGTGATTTCACTCATTGCTTTATTTCTTGGTGTTGTTATTATTTACATCGAAGTTTTTAGGATTGCATGATAGAACAAAAGCATATCTAGCGTACAACAACATTGAATGTCGTTCAAATTGATTTGAATTCGTTTCACAAGCAAATGAGATTTTGGCGCTTGACTCGTGAGAGCGAGATTTTGCATGAAAAACTCGCGCGTGAGAAAACGATTCAGAATCGCGCGCGTGTTTGCTTACGCAGGAGCGGCTCATGAGTGTGCTTTGAGTGTGAGTTTACCAACACTGTTTGTCTCACTTTACTCAACGGGACGTAGCTATCTCACTGCATCTCACTCGTTGAGTAAGCTTTGCTGTGAAGCAAAGGGTTTATTCTGCGAGATGAGTCAAATGAGATAACTCCGTCCGGTGAAGCAATATGGGAAACTTCAATCGCACACTTCGATACCATTGCACTCACTTGTCACTTGTCCGAACCGTCGCATCTCGCTCAATACGTAGAAAAACCCACAAACAACGTGCTCTTGCCTACATTGAGTTTGTTTTCCCCTCGTGTACATAAACAATTACATACAGTGTATAGATTTTAAGAGCCCCATTTATGTCCCCTATCCGACCCACCCACCCAACGATTCCCACGACGATGAAGACTCTTAGCCCCGCTAACCTCCAGTTCAATCCCCTCCATTTCATTGTTTGTGTTGTCTAATTTAAGTGATAAAGAGGATGAAGTCTCCTCTTAGAAAAACAACCTCTGCTGTGTTTGTCGTGACGTGACGCTCCGCCTCCTGCCTCCTAAACCCCGTATATTCATCGATTACGCCTAGCTTTTACGTACAAACAAAAAAAGAAACATTAAGAAGAAGAAGAAGAAGGTCATAGGTAGTGAGAAGCAGCCAGCGCCTCGATCGATGATGAAGCCATTTTTGTGATTTTCAGCTTTCCCTATTAGTAGTAGCGAATAAGTCATATAGGTTTTTGTTTCTGTTTGTCTGATTTGGTCTGTCCGGGCGCGCGCAAAACTGCTATCAGCTTTACGTTAAAATTGAGAAAACAAAAAAAACAGAAAAATGCAGAACTTTTAAAACCTGGGTTCACCTATTCTACGAGTGGTGTGAGCTGAAGCCGGTTGACTTGGCATAACAAGTGAGAGAAACGAATTCCAGTGAGATAAGTCTCTTGGGTATGATATAAGGTCTAAGAGACGAGTTATCTCACCTCACTATGTGATTTAAATTCAAGGTAGATGAGACAATTCGGCTTTGCACCACAGCGAAATGAGATAGATATATTGACTCACTCGCGGAAGTGAGTTGGAGAATTACTTCTTCTTCTTTCTGGCTCTACGTCCCCACTGGGACTTGGCCTGCCTCGCTTCAACTTAGTGTTCTTTGAGCATTTCCACAGTTATTATTGCTGACTGCACCCCAAATTGGACTGACACAATAGTGTGCACACATCTTCAAAGTGTGATTACAGCGCAGGGATACGTCGGATCGAATTGAGGTCTTCGGTGCACTTATTCCTTGTAAATGGAGGAATAAGTGCCCCGAAGACGTCGAGACGATCCGAGGCGAATGTGCACTTTTATCACACTTTTTAGGCGTACCATAAAAAGTGTGATAGTCCAATTTGGGATGTAGTCTGCAATAATTGAAGGGCTTCCTTTGCCTGCCATTGTATGAATTTGTATATTGTGAGGCGAGTACAATAATACACTATGCCCAGGGAGTCGAGAAAATTTTCCCGACCGGAGGGAATCGAACCCGCCGTCTCCGGATTGGCGATCCTTAGCCTTAACCACTAGGCTAACTGGAGAAATACTTCATTAGCATCAAAAGTTCTCACTTCGTAGGCGAGATTGAGTCCATTTGAACCAAGTTTTCTCACTGAACGAGATCAAGCTGTCGCTGCTTCACGTCTCACCACGCGTAAAATAAGAGCTCAAAAATCTGCGCAATCCCAGATCAGCTGCAAAACTCTGCGAAGGCTAAGCTAACGAAAGAAAATGTGTAATCGCGCATAGCAGTCATACACAACAAAAAAAATGCATAGTAGCAGTAAACACAATATTCAAATAATTGTTCGAATATTTTATGTGGTTTTATAAGCTTTTAAACTGAGAAAGGACTCAGACAGAAAACATACGAGAAAAAAGCGTACTGGATCATAACATTGCGAGCGCTTTAGTGTAAACAAATAAACAAAGCAAAAGAGAGAAACATGGCATCAACTGTGAGAAGGAGTAATACACACAAGTTATAGGAAACAAAATAAAGCAAGAATTTGTATTTAAAGACTATAAAAAGAGCTACAATCGTGATACAACAACAGTACGAAGCAACCGTTTATTATGGTTTGACGTTTCTTCGAAAATCCTTGCACATTATAAGGCAACCTGGCGTTCATCACCCTTCTCTCTCAAGCAGCAGCAGAAGATAGCATTTTTTTGTTTAATGTTTTCATAGGGAAACGTTTCCCTATGAAAACAAACCTATCCTTCCCGATGAAAACAAATCCTATCCCACCTGCATGCTTGAAAGAGAAAGGTGAATAAACGTCAGCAAGCTCTATAGGGTACTGCAAGCACCTGATCTAACCTCACTTTGTCTGACAGTTCAGCGAGCTTGTTTAGAAGGTGTTAGAATTTTTAACGAGCGGCGAAAATTAAATTTACGTTTTCCGTCCCGAAACCATTACGGAAATATCGATTATATTCAACTCTACTAGTACAAAACCAATCGTCTAATTACCGTTCTACTGAAATTGTATTGAAAACAAGATTGAAAAACAGTTTTTCCGGATCTCCGCCAGAGACTAAGTCCATGTAAACAAGTTCGCTGAACTTTCAGTACACGGCTTCGTGACGTCATCTTGCAGTATCCTATGGGTCTATCAAGAGTGGGTAAGTATGAGTGGCAAATTTCTCACTTCTCTGATGGTCCTTTGCTATGTCTGTCGCTGTTGAGTAGTAACCCTTGACTTATGTCATTCAAGCATTGTAATTTTATGTCGTTTTCGTTTTTGAACATGGGTCGGAACTGGATCAGCATGACAATCCGAGTTAACACAGCAGAAGCAGGGGAATCGATCAACTATGATCCACTGCACGAATTTATTCTGGCCTGCTTACTCGCACAGAAAATTTGACGTTTGAGAGGTGTCGGCACCGCTCAAACGTCAAATTTCGTGTGAGAGTAAGCAGGCCAGCATAAATTCGTGCAGTGGACCATTGCTAAAATTGTGAAGCTCGTAGAACTCCCGTAGAGATCCCACAGAAGTCAACATTACCTCTATGAAGAGCGGTTTAGCACTGGTTTTGCGGACACAAGGTCTTTCGGCGATTGGAAACGTCTCGCAGTTCTAAGGGTCTGTTCCAATAGGACAGATCGGTGAAGTACTAGATTTGTAGTAATGAGCTGAATTTTAGTATGGTGAGAAGGTTAATTCTCCGTTTCTGCAATGAAATGGTGCAAAAAGCGTGGGTATTATGATTCATTGCCTAATTTTATGCTGTTTAAGCAAAACTTTGGGCAACAGTGTTGTTGTTTTCTTTATTTCTTGCAACATAAACAACATAGTTATCCAAAGTTTTGCTCAAACAGCATCAAATTAGGCAAGGAATCATAATACCCACGCTTTTTGTACCATTTCACTGCAGAAACGGAGAACTGACCTTCTCACCATACTAAAATTCAGCTCATTACTACAAATCTAGTACTACACCGAACGTGCCCCATTGGCGAATTAAAATTAATTTTCACTTAAACTTGACAGTTCGTTAATTATTTCTTTAGGAGTACTGTCAAGTTTAAGTGTCGAACTATCAAATTTAAGTAAAAATTAATTTTAATTCGCCAATAGGAAGCAATCAGTGAAGTACTAGATTGAAAGTAGTGAGCTGGATTTTTGTATGGTGAGATGATCAATTCTCCGTTTCTGCAATGAAATGGTGTAAACAGCGTGGGTTATATAATTTCTTGCTTAATTTGATGCTGTTTGAGTAAAACTTTGGGTAGCTGTGTTGTTGTATTATTTATTTCATGCAACTTCAACTACACAGTTACCCAAAGTTTTGCTCAAACAGCATTAAATTAGGCAAGAAATCATATAACCTACGCTGTTTACACCATTTCATTGCAGAAACGGAGAATTGATCATCTCACCATACAAAAATCCAGCTCACTACTTTCAATCTAGTACTTCACTGATTGCTTCCTATAGGACAGGTCGGTGAAGTACTAGATTTGTAGTAATGAGCTGAATTTTAGTATGGTGAGAAAGTCAATTCTCTGTTTCTGCAATTAAATTGTGCAAAAAGCGTGGGTATTATGATTCCTTGCCTAATTTGATGCTGTTTGAGCAAACGTTTGGGCAACAATGTTGTTGTTTTCTCCATTTCTTGCAACATAAACAACATAGTTATCCAAAGTTTTGCTCAAACAGCATCAAATTAGGTAAGAAATCATAATACCCACGCTTTTTGTACCATTTCATTGCAGAAACAGAGAACTGACCTTCTCACCATACTAAAATTCAGCTCATTACTACAAATCTAGTACTACACCGAACGTGCCCCATTGGAACAGACCCTAAGGCCTTGGACAGACTGGTGGTATTCGTACCATGGTACAATTATCTTGAAATGAGTTTCATACTGATAATTGTCTTCATTCAAGATAGCCTTGGAATAATTTTCTTGGCAATTTGTACCATGGTATGAACACCACCAGTGTGTCCCAGGCCTAAGTCGATCTAAGGAAGGGCTCTGTCTTGCACAAAGACGTCTTCAAGTCCAGGCGTATCTTGGTTAAGCAACTTGACCTCACGTATAACCGGTAGTCCGTTGAAATTAACGGTTCGCCAGCAACGTCGCAGCTCGATTGCGCTTCTGACATCACCGGGGCTGAATGGAAGCAAAACGTAGAGTTTTTGCTAGCTCGTAAAGAATTGTGGCAGTTCGTGACCGAGAACCGACCAGAACTGGGTGCTGGACCTGGAGCAGCTGTTGGGCAAGAGTTCGAATGTGGGACCATGGAGACCAGAAGGCACGAGCGACAATAGGAGGCAATCAGTGAAGTACTAGATTGAAAGTAGTAAGCTGAATTTTTGTATGGTGAGATGATCAATTCTCCATTTCTGCAATGAATGGGAAGCAATCAGTGAAGTACTAGATTGAAAGTAGTGAGCTGGATTTTTGATGTTTGAGCAAAAGTTTGAGTAACTGTGTTGTTGAAGTTGCAAGAAATAAATAATACAACAACATAGTTACCCAAACATTTGCTCAAACAGCATCAAATTAGGCAAGAAACCATATAACCCACGTTGTTTGCATCATTTCATTGCAGAAATGGAGAACTGATCATCTCACCATACAAAAATCCAGCTCACTACTTTCAATCTAGTACTTCACTGATTGCTTCCTATTGGTGCAAACAGCGTGGGTTATATGATTTCTTGCCTTATTTGATGCTGGTTGAGCAAAAGTTTGGATAACTGTGTTGTTGTATTATTTATTTCTTGCTACTTTAACAACACAGTAACCCAAACTTTTGCTCAAACAGCATCAAATAAGGCAAGAAATCAGTAAAGAGAATGGGGCAAGTTCGGTGTAGTACTAGATTTGTAGTAATGAGCTGAATTTTAGTATGGTGAGAAGGTCAATTCTCCGTTTTTGCAATGAAGTGGTGCAAAAAGCGTGGGTATTATGATTCCTTGCCTTATTTGATGCTGTTTGAACAAAACTTTGGATAACTATGTTGTTTATGTTGCAAGAAATGGAGAAAACAACAACACTGTTGCCCAAAGTTTTGCTCAAACAGTATCAAATTAGGCAAGGAATCATAATACCTACGCTTTTTGCACCATTTCATTGCAGAAACGGAGAATTGAACTTCTCACCATACAAAAATTCAGCTCATTACTACAAATCTAGTACTACACCGATCTGTCCTATTGTCAGACAAAAGAGGCACAAAACAAGCCACAAAGAAGACGCGGCGGTTACTCTTTATCCCAACTGGTAACAGATAATGACATGATCTCAAATTTTTTTGTTGCAGACAAAATGGAACCTGAATTTGTTGCGTACTTTTCAACTCGTGAATAATCAATTATTACCAACCTAAAATCGAAACTTTTTGATGGTAGTAGCGTAGCAGTGTTTACAATAGAGTTAATAAACTATAGAGGACGAATGTCGCTGCTGTTCCCTTTGTTCTCGTTCGCAAACATCCCGGGTATCTATCTGTCAAACTGCATACTTTTTCGCTTTGACACTTATATCCCTCCCTATCTTCGCCAGCAAGAGATGTTGCGGCGGTGACGCCAGCGACATTCTCCCTCTATAGTTTATTACCTCTATTGTGTTTCCCGACTGGAAGTTGTCGCTCGAAAATCACAATACAAGCCTTAAAAATCTCTTAACTCGTGGTGCTCGATCTTTGTCCTATTCTATTCAAATTGGGACAAACCTATGTCGCATTGGGTGGAATGTCGCAACAAATTCAGGTTGCGACATTGTCGTTATTGTTGCGCGATGAATGAATTTTGATTCACTGCAAGAAATCATATAACCCACGCTGTTTGCACCATTTCATTGCAGAAATGGAGAATTGATCATCTCACCATTAGGTTGTCCCAAAATTGCACATGGTGGAAAAGCTTGGGGGCTCACCCTGCAAATGATAGCTAAGGATGTTAGAAACAAACTTTTGTATGACGGCAACTTTCAGAAATGACGTTTAGAGGTCGCCCCGGCGAGATTTTTGAAAAATGGTCATTTTTCGTAATAAATTTCATACAAATATTTTTTACCGTACAAAAATTGGCAATACCTACTATTTTTGTATTTTTTACAGCTTGATATGGATCCAAACTTCTTGGGAAAAATAATTAACGACATGTTTTGCAGGTAACTTTTTGATACTGATTTTTTGAATTTACAAAAATTTGTCATTTTTTGATGTACTGTGCATTGTTATAAATGCACAACGCCCCACGTTGGGCGCCAATGTAACAAAAAAAATATTTTGCGGAACACTACAAATGCATTGTGCTCCCGATGGGTACCACAATGTAGACAAGTGCTAATAAAACCCTACAAATGCGCCTTTTATTTTCCGCATCGAGCCCCACATTTTGAAACTAGTGGGATACGAAAAGCAAAATGGAACATTACAAATGCACAAAACACAAACATGCAACACATAACATTAATTGTGCCCAGTTATCTAAATAGATAACGTAGTTCAATCGCAGGATGACAAGGTTTCATTTATTGGTTTGGGGTCCATCAGTCATCCTGGAATTGTATTTTAGTTGGCAGTTTGCCTTTTAGTTCGCAGCATTTGTTGCTGCATTCATAGCTTGTTTTGGTCTAGGAATTTCTAATCCTAAGGGGCATCCTGATTTGGGCAACAACACAAGACCGTCTACAATTTGATGTCCGTGTTAGGGGACGGCTTGCGTGTTTTGTGCTGGTTCGCTCCTGAAATGTTTGGAGCGCTACGAATGCACATTCAAATTTGGGGCAAATGAACAAATCACAGTACAAAACAGAAAATTAATTGACAAAATGGTCACAACTATTTACAAACGTAACACACTCCATGCAACAATCGAAGAATTTTCTATGAATTGCATTCTCCAATTCATGGAAAATTCTTAAAACTACTTTACATACGTCACAACTAATTTACAAACGTAACACAACACCAGCAACAGCGGAAGAATTTTTCAAGAATCGAAATCGCGATTCTTGAAAAATTCTTAAACTTTCCTATTTACCATTCTTTCAAGTGGTCGGTTGATGGCAGCGATGATCATTTCATTTGGTGTCACCATACTAACTAAAATACGTAAGCCAAACGCTTACCAGATAACCCCGCGAGTTAAATTGCCACCAGGCTAATCTTAAACTAATTGCCACCAGGCTAACACTAATTGCCACCAGGCTAACTTAAAACTAATTGCCACCAGGCTAACTTAAAACTAATAACGCCAGCGAATCCTGGCAAAGGGTATGATCTAACGCCATTAACCAACGGTCAAAGAACTGCCATCAACCAAGCATTTAATCTTCATCTATCTTTACTGTTGCGGACGCTCATATCTGATCTAGGGGTAGGCGGGGCATAATGAGCAGGTAATGAACACCCTGTATTTTCACTGCAAATTTCCAAATTCTCAAAACAAATTGCTTGATTGTAGCTTAATTATCTCAAATCCAATGAATTGATGACGAAACATTTGTCAAAAAAGAACGTTTGCTTTGAAAAAATAGTCAAAATGCGTGAAGTGGTCATGTACTGGGGAAATGTTATAAGAATCAGCTTACCTAAAATAAGGTTTTGGAATCAAAATAAGAATTTAGTGGGTATCTATCAAGTTTCTTGATATTTCCTGGGTCAATGAAATGTATTTGTAACATTTTCAAAATAGTCGTTTAATTATTTTGTTAAAAAAATATACTTTAAAAAGTTGATAATAGGGTGGGGCAAAATGAGCAACTGGTGGAAAAATGATGAAAATGATTAACATCTTAAACAAACGAATTTCACTTTTGGTTTTCTCCGTTACGATGCATGTAGTAAGGTTTTGTCATGAATTTTCAATTTATGAGCTTGAAAAATCAGTATCTGTATATTTTAACCGTTTAAAAATGCCTTAATAGTAAATTCCATGGAACCCCGCAGTTCCCTACAAATTAAACCCCATAATCCCCTCAAAATCTCATTGGTTGTTGCCGGTATGCTTTATCATTGACAAGAGCTGTCAATCAGCAAATGATTGTGTACAAAACAGGGATTGATCATCCTGCCCCACCTAGGGTGCTCATTATGCCCCACCCCCAAAACGCAATCCACGATTTTATACGTTTTTTAAAACATTAAATTTTGCAACATTTATAGCTTTATTTAAAATTTCAACGATTAGTTTTTGTCAGTTAAGGTTCAAATGTGGATTATACGTAAAAAATACACATTGATTGCGCTTAATTTACTGGATTTGATGGCAGAATGCTTAAGCTGCTCATTATGCCCCGCCTACCCCTACTCTAAGTTTACCTAACCGAAACCAGATGGATCAACAAAGAAACAATAAACTATAACATGAACGTGGGTTTTTTAGTTGGGCGCCAATGTAACGGATACATTGGAGCCTTACAAATGTTAATTTTATTTTCCGTATCAGGCCCCACATTGGGAACTTAGATACGAAAAATAAAATGAAACATTATAAATGCACTAACCATAAACATGCAACACATAACATAAATTGTGCCCAGTTATCTAAATAGATAACCAAGTCCCATCCCAGGATGACGAGGTTTCATAATAGGAAGCAATCAGTGAAGTACTAGATTGAAAGTAGTGAGCTGGATTTTTGTATGGTGAGATGATCAGTTCTCCGTTTCTGCAATAAAATGGTGCAAACAGCTTGGGTTATATTATTTCTTGCCTAATTTGATGCTGTTTGAGCAAAAGTTTGGGTAACTGTGTTGTTGTATTATTTATTTCTTGCAACTTCAACAACACAATTACCCAAAATTTTGCTCAAACAACATCAAATTAGGCAAGGAATCAAATAACCCACGCTGTTTGCACCATTTCATTGCAGAAACGGAGAACTGATCATCTCACCATACAAAAATCCAGCTCACTACTTTCAATCTAGTACTTCACTGATTGCTTCCTATTGTTCTTAGTCCATCAGTCATCCTAGAATTGTGTTTTGTTTGCTTCATTCATAGCTTGTTTTGGTCTAGGAATTTCTAATCCTAAGGGGCATCCTGATTTGGGCAACAACACAAGACCGTCTACAATTTGATGTCCGTGTTAGGGGACGGCTTGCGTGTTTTGTGCTGGTTCGCTCCTGAAATGTTTGGAGCGCTACGAATGCACATTAAAATTTTGGGGCAAATGAACAGAAAATTAACTGACAAAATGTTCACAACTATTTACAAACGTAACAGCATTTTATCCATCATAAAAAGTATCTGAACCTAATGCTAATTTAAAACAATTTCCATAAAAAGATAGGAAATTTTATGAGGAAAATCTTTGCCGAAGACAGCGTTGCGTTTATTCTATCGGTTTAAGAGTTATTCACAATTTACTATTTGGTGAAATTTGAATTTTTAGGTATTTTATAAAAAAAAAATCAAAAGAACTGCCCAAAAGCACATACAAAGTAAAAAATCACGTATGCTCAACAAGTTTTTGTCTTGATTGTGTTTAGGAATTATGGTGGCGTCATTTATTGAATTTTTGTTTCCGTTGACAAATCCATTTTCTTTGATATGTGTAGAAAGGTACCTACTAGCGAGAAACTTTATCATTAGGTACCATTTTGAGATGCCTCAGTAGGCCATCGCATTTTTAACGGTGATGTACTGACAATGGTTTATACGAGCATAATACACAATCAAACGCACGGCACATTTTCTATATCATTTAGAAGGTGATACATCCTGCAAATCATGCTGTTTTTGTTTTTCAATGATGTTGTTCAAATCGTTCAGAGACATGAATAAAACGTTCTAGTAGTCCCTATCATTTTGATATTCTGCTATTCTATTCTGCTATTATCAACGCATCCCCTGGCTTTCGCCCATCTGCGTTGTCTTTTCACTAGGCAATACAGGGCAATACGTCTACCAATTGATGTTTATGGGCTTGCCGGACCAAGTCATGTAGCTAAGCCAAACACCCCACCTACAACTGTTGGGTAGGCACCATTGTCACGCCCACTGGTCTTTTACAGCTAGTTGTAGGTGCATGTGTGCGTGTAAGTATTGGTGTGTGTGTGTGTGTTAGTGTTGGTGTATTGTAGACGCCAACTCGTTCTAATCCACTCTGATTGCTAACACCCTATTGAACCATTACTCTTAAATTTGGCAATCTATGAAATAGAATGAGTTAAACGCCTGTAAAAAACAGTCAGTTAATTCAAACAAGGAATATTAGTATTAAAGCGAAGATACAACGAAACAACGCCCCGAACCTCGAGAGCACAAACCCCAAGAACCAAATGCACGGTGCCCCCACAGACCGTTATTATACAATAAAAATGTCCATCAAAACTAAGTTCAGGGATCGAACCCTAGTGCCATTCTGCACCTCTGGGCAAATTTTTAAAATAATCCCTAGGAGGAATCTCGAGAAATCTCGATTTGATGTTTTATACTAAGAAAATTTGAAGAAATCCATGTTCAGATTGGACAATATCGCTTAAATACCTACACAAACTTTCCCTAAAGTGTTCAAAGTTGTTTCAAACCCGTATTTATTTAATAACGTTACTTTAATTATACATATTTACTACTCATCTAAATCAATTAACTGATTAAACTGACATAAGTATGTTTTTCCAAGCCAAGCATCGGTTTTAACATAAGCATTAAAAAGCAATTTTTCCCTATTGTTTTATGAACATATTACACATCCCAGTGTAATACATTAAAATTTTCCCTTATTCTACAACATGTTTACTATATTACGAGGAACCAACCCTCCGAAGACCACAAAAGGATTTAAGATATGTGGAAAAAGTTATTGACTGAAAACCGAATAGCATGGAAACGCTGTTTAACATGTAAGGAATAACAATAAATAATCAAATCTCGTCATTTTATCGATCGCGTAAGGCTTCATAACTTTTTTCCATGAACTTCGCATCGCTTTGCGGTCTTCGGAGGTCTAATTCATCGTGAAGTTTGCTACAGAAATCATTCATCGAATTATTTTTGGGGACCAAGTGGTGACCCCAAGCGATTTTTCATTGAAGAAGTAAATTTTCTCATAAAATCGTCTGAAAAACTAAGAATAACGGGCGCAAAAAATAGTTTTCCCGATCGACCTGATATTTTGCACAGTTGATATGGGACCAAAATGGAACTCAAAAAGTATACAAGAACTAGAGTTTTTGCATTTTTTATATTTTCCCATATAAACCGTGTCCCATGTTATTACATATACGCCGTAGTTTCCTGTTCTTCCAAAATTGGTGTACTATTAGATCTTTATTTAACACATATTTCTCAGTAATTTTCTAGTGTTCATGTGCAAGAATATGTAGCACTTTTCATTCAAAAAAATGTTCAAAATTCTAGGCAAAGCAAATCGAAGATAATCGTACACACCGTAGTTGCTACTCCGTGATTGACCAGAGTTGCAGAGAGAACCAATGAAAGCAAGGCTTGGGATTAGCTAACCATTCTCAATGTGCATAATTTGAGAGTTCGACATTTGAAAGTCAATAACGGCGCTGGCCACGTCCTTACGGTCATCGGATCGATTATGTGTTATACTTGCCGCATATAGGAGCGATACATTTACAGCAAGGAACAATACAATTGCTAAACACTGAACGCCCCTGTTCAAAATGCTAAGCAATATCGAAGAAAAGTATAAATTTGTTTTCGACTATTGTGACTGAAAACGTTAATTATTTTAAGAAAACTGCCTTCAAAGAACTACTCCAGTTTTTCTAACCCTAACGTAGGTAACACTAGTTTACAAAATAAAACGAAAGTCGTGAACTTCTGTCAACGACCAAGATTTTTGATGCATAATTTAGCGCTGATTTCGAAACCATGGTTCAAAAACTTTAAAGTAGAACAGTTTTTAAGTGTTAGCTCAACATCGAGTTGTCAAAACTTTTTAAAATATGAAATTTAATAAAATTCAAATATCTTGCGTTTTGTTCAACCAATTTTAAATCTTTTTCCATAAATTAAAAGCTGAATATAATACCATTCGATCATCTGAATGCAGATTTTGCGTCAGATTAATGAAATTCAAGATATTGGTGAGTGTTGGGGGCGATCTCCTTAAATTTTAGCAAAATTTCCAAAAATATATGAAGAAATGTATTTTTTTCAATAAGAAAAAAACAATTTAAAAATTCTTTCTCAACGTTTATTTGACATATCATATGCAGGCGAGTTACAGTAAAAAATTCAGCTCAATCGGAGCACTGATTACGGAGAACGAGATGTGTGAAGTGAGCGACATTGCTTAAAAATAGAACAAAAATCGATTTCAAATCATCAACCTTGTATAGAAAGTCGAAAAAAATACCGCTCTACTGTATTTTTTTTCCTACGCGTTTTCGAACACAGGGCATGATTCTACACCAAAAACGATCATCAGCTTACCGAGTTCAAAAATGCTGGAAACTAGTGTAATCAAAAGCACACATGACAAGCAACGTTTTTTGCATCTTTTTTTTTCAGATTTTTGTACACTGTCAAATGTTTGGTAAGTCAGTTTAATCAGTTAATTGATTTAGATGAGTAGTAAATATGTATAATTGAAGTAACGTCATTAAATAAATGCGGGTTTGAAACAACTTTGAGCACTTTAGGGAAAGTTTGTGTAGGTGTTTAAGCGATATTGTCCAATCTGAATTTCTTCGAAATCTCTTAGTATAAAACATCAAATCGAGATTTCTCGAGATTCCTCCTAGGGATTATTTTAAAAATTTGCCCAGAGGTGCAGAATGGCACCAGGATTCGATCCCTTAACTTAGTTTTGATGGACATTTTTATTTTATAATAACGGTCTGTGGGGGCACCGTGAAATGACTAAGACTAGGATGAAAATCTGCAAGTTGGAATGGTGTCTGGTACAGGCGTACCTCGATAGTACGTACCCTCGATAGTACGTACGTTAGGGTGGCTCAAGCTTGTATGGCAAAATCACATGTCAAAAAGTTCGATGGGCCCCCTTCTCATTTCGTTCTATATGACGCCACGATACTCTGGTCAAATTTTCAGCTAAATCCGTTAACATTAGGGCGGTGCTAAACTCGTTTGAAGTTTATATGGGAGTATATATGGGAAAACATCGTTTTTTGCAGTTTTCTGCTGAGGGGTTCTAATTTTCCTTAAAACACGTAATCGATCCTATTGAAATATAGCCTGGGATATGCCGAAAAACTTTGTCGAAGACCACAACGTGATCAGACGCTTGCGAAAAAAGATATAGCCTAGACAGTACGGGCCTATTCAATGAGATTTTATTGCTATTGTTATTCCTTTACGTGTTAAATGTTAAGCACCACCAGATGGTCTGCAGGTAATATCTTTTCTTACAAGCTTCTAATGACTTTGCGTTCTTCGACAAAGTTTTTCGGCAGATGCAAGCCTATAATTCTATATGATCGGTTATGTGTTTTAAGTGAAAATAGTGCCCCTCATGAGAAAAATGCAAAAAACGATGTTTTCCCATATAAACTCTCATACAACCTTTGCAACGAGTTTAGCACCGCCCTAATGTTAACGGATTTAGCTGAAAATTTGACCAGAGCCTCGTGGCGTCATATAGAACGAAATGAGAAGGGGGCCCATCGAACTTTTTGACATGTGGTATTTTGAGCCACGCTAACGTACGTGCATTAAGTGTATGTTATGTATATATATACTAGTACAGGCATACCTCGATAGTACGTACACCATCGCTTCGTTTAGTGTACGTACTATCGAAACGTACGTACTATCGAATCACAATTTTTTATTTCAAATTTCATTTTTAAATCAAAGAATATTATTTCTAGAACGTCAGGATTGCCAAAAAATTACATGTGGCCTAAGGGTCCGTTTATTAATTACGTAATTTTGCTTGTTTAGGATGCTATCTTTATTGGAAAAATCTTCTTGTGCTCTGGGGATGCTTCGTAGAGGCATCTCGTCTCTGGGAACTTAGATTGATTTTATTTGAGTTATCTTTTAGAACCATCCAAACTGGTCTAGATATAATTGAATCGATCTAGATCAGTTATATCTTGTTAAAAAAAAACATTCTAGATGTATTTTCTTCTGCAGCATTTATTGCCGTGATATTTTCAAAATCTTCTGAACGTTGCTCCTTCTAGGACTCCTCCAAGAGTTTAATTTTTTTACGAGAAGGGATTTCAAGAGGTATCCCGGAACTCTTGGAGATATTCAAGGAAAAACTACTTGATGAATCTTAGAAAGAATTCCTGTAGGAATGTCGGAATGAATTTCTGGAGGAATCTTGGAATGAATTCATGGAGAAATCTTGGAACGAAATTCCTGGAAGTATTCTGGAAGAAATTCCTAAAAAAAATCCTGAAAGTCCCGAAAGAGTTACAGAAGAAATTCTTGGTGAAGTTTCGGAAGGAATCTCTTAAGAAATCTCAAAAAGAGACCCTGGAATCTCATTAGGAATCGCAGGAGAAACTCCTGAAAAAATCCCTAAGGATTCCCAGAAAGAATTCCTGGAGAAATCTCGGAACCAACACCTAGAGGAATTTCGGAACTGAAAGAAATTTGAAGAAATCTTTAGGGAGCGAGAAAGCGAAACAATTGAATTGGTACAGCCTATATGGCAATGCAAACCGCGGTTGCTAAAGAATTTGTTCAAAGTTTTTGACGTTTTGTGACATTTTTGTTCACGTTTCGGACTTCAAGAGATTTCTTCCAGAATTTCTCAAGGAGTTCCTGGAATCCTCCAGGAATTTCATTCGGGATTCCCGAATAGTTTATTTAATGATGTCTCTGGATTTCTTTTTGGGCTTCCACATGGTATTCCTGGAAATTCTAGCAACTTCACCCAGAATTTCTCTAGGAGTTCTTTCGGAAATGGTATCAGAAATTCTTACCGAGATTTTTTCAAAAAATCCTTGCAACAATCAGTAAAGATTTATTCCTGGAATTTCATACGAGATTCTTCTCGGAGTATCTTCTGGGAATTCTTTAGGAATTCCTTCTGAAACCCTTTCAGAAATCCTACAAGGATCCCTGACAAGAACTTCATTCAGTGTTCCTCTAAATGCTTCTCCAAGATCCCTCCAGGAACTTCTTCCTTTTTTTTCTGGAGCTTCTTCTGATTCAAGTATTCTTTCTGAGATTCCTACAATAATTTCACCAGGTAATCTTTCTGGGATTTTTCCAGGATTCTTTCGAAAATTCCTTCCGGGATTCCTCAGGTAATTTCTTCTGGGGAATTACTTTTCAAGAACTTCTTCCGGGATTCCTCTTAGAGCTTCTTCTAGGATTTTTTTCAGACACTGATTCAGGGATATCTTCGAGAACTCTTTGCAGAAATCATCTAGGGACTTTTTTTTGGTTTCTACCAAGAGCTCCGTCAGGAATTGTTTGTAATGGAAATCCTCCTGGAGTTTATTATGAACTTTTTGGAGTATTTTGTTTATGGAATTCCTCATGTAGTTCCTGTAGGATTTCCTTGAATAAACACAGGAAAAAGCAACTTAGTTATAGCTCCCTGAAGAATCACATAAATCCTAGAGGGATTCTAGAAAAAGTTTGTGGAGAAACCACGGAAAGAATACCTGGAAGAGATACAGGAAAAATTACTAAGGTAATCCTAGAAGGAGTAATGCTGATGGAATCAGAACTGATTTCTACAGAAATCCAGG
Organism: Aedes albopictus; assembly: GCF_035046485.1. Taxonomy (NCBI): domain Eukaryota; kingdom Metazoa; phylum Arthropoda; class Insecta; order Diptera; family Culicidae; genus Aedes; species Aedes albopictus. Next base: position 103,043,235 of record NC_085136.1, read on the forward strand.
AATCTCTGGAAGAATCTCGTGGAACTTCCTGGAACAATCCTGGAAAGAGTTTTTGACGGAACTCCAGACGGATCCTCTTAAGGAATCTCAGAAAAAAATCCTGGAAAACCCCAGAGGGAACTTCTGATGGAATCCTAAATAAACTTCTGGAAGAATCTCAGAGTTTACGGAATCCCAGAAGAAAGCTCTGGAGCAAATTTGTGGACAAATCACGAGGGGAGTCCCTTATGGTATTCTTGTGGAATCCCAGAAGGAACTTCATGAGGTGAGCCACCATGCCACCATCAAGTTATAAAACAGCACACGCACGCATACCCCCCTTTTAGAAATCAATCCAACCACTCATGATAAGCTGACGATTTTTTTTAAGTCCGAATCATAAACAACAAAGCCACGAAACATCCAAAACTAAGAACATTTTCCTTAGCAACCGCGGCTTGCAGTGCCCTACGGTACTCAAAGTTGTTTAAATTTCCAAACTCATGGAAAACTGTCAAATATTTCATACGTATCGCAAAAAAAAAAAAACGTTATTTGTTGGAAAACGAAAAAAAAATAGCAAGTAAGTGAACTGAAATCAATGGTTTAGATAAGTAACTTGATGGGTTTGATTTATGTTTTGGAGAGCATTCTTCGCCGTTAAATTTAGTTTTTTTATTATCACGCAAAATAGAACCATCATGTGTTTTTTTATTTTATTACGCTGAGAAGCAGTCCTCCCCAGTTGGGATGTAACGCCAGAATGATGATGCCAGATATTATGACTGGCAGAAAACATCTATGTAAAGCAAAGAATACTGCAATCATTACATTAAACGTATTCGTTCATGCCTTTCATTTCGCATTATTTTAAAACTGATTAATGAAAATCCGTGTTATAGGAGTCTGCATAACACAAATGCATAGTATCGGAGTCTCTGCTATACGTCTACTAATGATTCGAACTCATTTTTGTAGATTAAAAGTTAACTAAATTTTGGTGTACGTACTATCGAGGCAAAATGTACGTAGGTACTATCGAGGGTACCCAAGTAACCACAAGCCTTATATCTCTGCACGAATTAGACTGCATATCATCCTTTGCAATGCGAAATGCAGTAATTCCACACTTATCATGCAATAATCCTTTAGATTGGCATTATCAATGTTTTAATGCATTACATTTTTTCTTTACATTAGGGTGCATTAAAAGGTGATATACGATAATTCAATAATTCAACACCGTCGAAACTGTATAAATGCAATGTACAAACTAGCAAAGGTTGCTCTAACAATACAATTATAAAAGCTTGACTCTAATGGTAAACAAATGAAATCAAGAAGAGCTAACAACTTCACGGTCAACTATAGCGGTCTTCAACACTTCTGGTTCCACTCCCGACCAACTTAATCCTCGTTTGAACCACCGATCGACGACTTTCTTCAGCAAAACCATTTTAGAGATGACCTTTTCTCTTTTCTGCAGAAGAACAGTTTCCTTTTAGTTAATGAAATATCTCTTGTTACCACTGTAGCAGAAACGGTCTACGGCACCAGCACGTATGGAACTCATCTAGCGGTCTTCAACACTTCTGGTTCGACTCCCGACCCGGCAACAAAAAAAATGGTTAAAACATTCATGTGGGGGGCATTAGTACCGTCGATAACGAAACGGTGCTAAAAATATATTTTTGTTTTGGTTTTTCGTGTTGCACGTATTAAAGTGTGTATTAAAGTGTATTACGTATATTACGTACGTATTAAGTGAAAGATTTCTATTCTTTCTGAGTGTATAAGATACCATTGCATATCCTAGCAGCGCCTGTCATAGTAGGCGGTTGAATTCAAATAAAGATTGTTTCATTAGTCTCTATTCAACGAACCAAACCGATCGTTTTCTTTTACTCTGCAAAAGGTTTTGGGCCCGAGGCTGGCCATAGCCAGGAGGAATGTTAAAAAAGGGCGTTCGTGGTGAAAATGACGCTCTGAGGTTAGTTTGCGAGCGTCGGCCACGATTTGCTTGAGCCTGGCGACGACGAGTTACAGCCTGGTGCAGGACGCCCAGGAAGCCTAGGACGGTCTGTGCTAGGACTTTGCTTGGGAACATCTGCGGAATGCTTTCCAAGACAACGGTCTGAAGAGGAAAATCGGCTTGCTACGAAAGTTAACCTCAATTCGTTTGAACGAATACGGCAGCGTGGAATCGTACGTCGACGAGCTGATGTTCACGGCACACAATCTTGCTGGAATCGGCTTCAAAGTGAACGACTCATGGCTGGCAACGAAGAAGGACGACACGTGCCACAACTACACGAAGAGGGGGCATTTTGCAGTTACGTACCCACAGAAGCAAACCCTACACAGGACGTGTGGCTTTCATGTTCGGGGAAATGTAACTATGTGGCCGAATAAAACACTTCACACCCGGACATTACGATAATAAAAACATGCACATTTATTTACAGACTATGTACACAATTTACACAACATTACAATTAATTACAACATATTAAAAGTAACACCGCGGAGAGCGCGCGCGGGCAGCATCTGGCTGCTGCTGCAGATGATGGCGTTCTGCTGTTCTGTATGTTCGTCATCGTCGTCGTCGTCGTCTATCCATCGTTGTGATAGACACGAGCCGAGCCGATCATGGGGTACACGAATGCTCGTTCACAACAGTGGCAAAGCGTTGTGCAGAGTTTTCGCGATGGGTGCACTTCTTTGCAATCTTTCACTGTTTAAAAGTTAATCTTTTTTGTCATAAACTGCATTTAAACACACTTCAGTCTAAAAGATATACTGGCGAAAATTATTAATTTATACTTAGCCAGATTTAGTTGAGATTATTTTTCTAAGCGTTTAATTCAGCCATGTCAGGAAACTTCATTGCAGTTGGCCCACCAAAATCATATTTCCGCTGCACAACTATTTTTCGCGCCACGATACTACCACAAAATAAATATAATTCCTCAAATATAAAAGCAGCCCACGGATGCAAAGGTAAGTGTTGAAACGCATAATTATTACCGAATTCAACCTGGAATTCAATGTTTTCTAGGAGGTGCTTTCGAGTACACTTTGTTCAGTAGGGCAGCACCAGGAAGATTCCTAAGGATCACCGGATACACAACGAAGGACATGGTTGCTGAATCCAAATCATTGACCAGGAGCTTCAAAATGTGAGACTTGATCTGCAGCAGTTTGGGTGCAGCTTCGGGTACGATCGTGATCGCCAAGTTCACCGCCGTGGTGGATACGGAGGAATTCGCGATGGAGGATATCGTTCCGGCGTTGGATTGTCCAACTGCGGTGGTAGCGATGATGGATCCTCACATGGGATACCGTGAACCGATTCAGTCACGGTCAGGACGGTAACGAACATCGATGGAAACAAATGCCGCGGGTGTCGGTGCCAAGTAGCTTAACGAGAGTGGCCAGAATATTGTGTCGGAGATGTGCAATCACTCGAAACATCAACCTTGCGCGAGACACCGGTGGAAGATTGCCAAGAAGATTTCATTGTTTGTTCATAAATCAAACCGAATTAAATTGCGCCTTCTTAATTCAGTCTTAATGTTTTTGTATTATTTTAATGAAAAAAAAAAACAAAACAACTGAAACAAATTCTTGATATATCCTGGTTAAACTATCTTTAATATATGCAACTTAAACTGGAATTTGTATTTATCAAAGTTATACTTGGCCAGTATAGCCTGCATATAAACTCAGCCTAGGGTCAACCAGGCGAAATGAAAATAGTTTAGGATTTATATAGCGCATTTAGTTCACAACTGGACTATCGCACTAGTTTTCACGAGTGCGAAAATGCAAATAAAAGTGGGCGATTACATCCAATCGGTTAGGTGTCTTCAGAGCACTTATTCAGCATACTTCGAAGAAATAGTGCGCTGAAGACATCAATTTGATTTGATGCAATCGCGCAGTTTTATTTACGTTTTCGCACTTATGAATACTCAGTGCGCAGTCCAGTGGTGAACTAAATGCGGTATACTATTTAGTATAGATTTTTTTCTGAGTGTGAGTTAAGTGGTGAAGAATGGTACCACAGAGAAACAGACGTAACTCTTAGAACAAATTTCATTGGAAAACATCGTCACCAAAACACCAAAACATCACCGCCCAATGCAAAATTAGCCAGAAGGGACTGACGTTGTTTTTCGACGCGGAGCGATGCGAAGTCCGCGAGAACCATTGGCGTCACTAGGTGAAATGCCTAGGGGGGGGGGGGGGGGCTATTCGGATTCTAGGGGGGTCTAAACCCTCCCTATTTACATCAATGGCGAGAACTATGGGAACCAAACGAGAACGTGATCGCATCCGGCACACACGTGGATGGCCTGTACGTCAGAGTGCCCAAAAGTGTCAAATTTCACTGTTGTTTGAAGCTTGCTTCTTGAGATTTGTGCATCTGAAGTTCTGATGCACTGTTTAAGCGGGATTTCAAGACGTTTGTCCTTAACTTTGGGTTGCTCCAGACCGAACTCCTTCACGCCTTGTCCAGTTGACTGTTCCACACGCGGCTCGCCTGTTTGATCCCGTACATTGCCTTCCGCAAACGACAGACTTGTTTGGAGATGCCAGCAAATCCTCGCGGAAACTCCATGTAGATGACCTCGTCCCCCAGCTCGCCTTGAAGAAAAGCAGCAACAGCCTTCATCTGCTCTATATCGAGATCGTGCTTTACTGCCAGCGCCAGGAAGTAACGCATGGTGTAATACATGGTGTAGGTCATCGTTTTGTTCTAAAGACCTATTTGTTCCGGATTGCCTTCCGCTCGCTTGGAAGACTGGTTAGCTTCCACGTTTCACTCTTCTTCAGAGCTCTGATTTCTTCACGCATAGTCGCGATCGACTGTCCGCAATCCGGTCCGTTGAGCGCCACCTCGTAGCTTGGAGGGTCATCGCATGGCGTGTTGGGAGACATAGAATTCTTCGTCAGAAAAAGAACTAATGTAATTAAATCAGAATGTAATTAAATCAGGCCTTTAATTGAATTGTCCGCGTGGTCTTGTAGTACCCCTGCTAGGTGAGAACCAGTCATTGCCATACATATTAAATGCTAGACATGACCCCATGGATAGCATTTGCATATGTAAAAGCTTTGCTGATGTGACTTTCCTATTAGGCAATACTCTCATCACATGTCTTCAAAACCTTGTCAAGCTTAGAAAATCGAAGTTAATAAACAATACATAACAAGGTTCGAATTCCCATAGAATGAGATCATTCATTCGTACTACAACACCATAGGAGATAATATCACATTGGCTGATTACAGTACAAATGCGAAAAATCTCCCTTTTCCCCCTATCCGCAACCCGGGGACGCGCCCTGTTGGATTTCGAAAGCCTCGGAGAATATTACAAACCTTCAATGGCATTCCCATACACTAACCCACATTGCCCATTCAGGGGTCTGACTGGGCCTATTACCCTCCCTCAGTTTGTAATATTCTCACCAACTTGGAATTATATTTTCCCGGCACATAAATGACTTCGACAAATGTTCGATATACTATGCAGCATCATGATCAGTATAACTATATCAGATGATTTGATGATCTGATTTTTACGGAATTGTTTGCCATTGATTATACATTCAGCTATTCCAATCATTACTGCAAAGCACATCGACCACATGCCTGAAATCAAAGCTTCCTGGAAGATATAATCCAAGCCCAGGGAAAAACTGAAAACTAGAATTTCGGAACAAAAAAAGCATTCACCCAGAAGAACATTGATCGAGACAAAAAACCGTCTTTATTTGAACCTACAAACGTCGAAAACTAACTTAAAGAACTAATCGAACAGCGCGGCGAACCGTTATCGGAAGTTCGCCTCCCACGTCCAGCGGTTCTCCCGGAAGGTCTTCTCCTGCTCGTACAACCTGCCGTCCAATTTGTTGGCCAAATCGCGGCTCTGCTGCGTGCGCTCCCGGCACAGGGTCAGCTTCTCGTCTGCCCGTTCCAGACAGCGCCGTCCCCGGGCCAGTATTTCGTCCAGATCGTCCTTGGCCAGGGTGAAGTTCAGGCGCATCTTTTTGGGGGTAATGGTGGCAGCGATGGCGCCACCATCCAGCGAGTCGATGTCGGCGTGGTCCGGTTCCGCGTCGTCGTTGAGGGTCAGATCGTTGCTGGAGGTAGGTCGTCGTTTCAGGGTTTTCAGCTGAGGTAACCACCAGAGGGAGCGGGTGTAGCTCTCGTATTCCTGCTTGTGGTAGATGATCTCGCAGGGCAGTTGGGTCAGGGCTTCGCTCCAGCGGAGTCGGAGCAGTTCGTTGGATAGGATGGAAATGGGTTGGAGCCAGTTTAGGGTTGGAATGGCTTGTGCGAAAGGAGTTCCGATGGGTAGCGAGCGGAGGATTTCCTGGGTGGTAAGTGCGAGCAGCCGACGGGCGGATTTGTCGTTCGATTTCGGGAGCGACGCCTGGATGAAGAGTAGAAGCTGGGATTGTAAGTCTTGGAGGGATTTGGAACTGGTGGGTTCGAAGGGGTTGGATTTGAACTTTAGGTGGGAGAAGAAGCGAATGAGTTTCTGTTGTCGCTCCGGATTGCGCCAGTCTTTGGGGAAGTATTCCAGATCCAGGGGGATATCGAAGCGGCGCTTGGAAACGAAGGGTTTGAACTCGGCCGGGAAGTCCGGATAGGCGGCGAGGTTGTGCTGGACCAGGTTGCAAACGCGGTCGACCGCTCGGTTGAATAGGTCGAGGACGAAGGGCAGGTCTTGACAGGCTTCGTAGAGCTTTGGGTTCTGTTGAGCGGACAAGCGGAAGCGGTGCCACAGTTCTTCCCCGAGGCAGGTTCCGATGAAGGCCGTTTGGGATTGCATCTCCAGCGGGGAGTCCGGATTGTAACAGGAGGCCAGGTAGTTCAGCGATGCGACCAGTGCTTGATGAAGCGGTTTCCTGTTGGTTTCGTGGTGGTAGATTACTTCGTAGTCGCTGAGCTTGCCCTCTTCCAAGAGAAGGTCCAGATCAAGAAGTTCTTCCAGGCATTCATCCGCCGACGGATGGTAGTTGTAGGCGATTATTGTAACCGGAAGAGGACCCCAAGAATCTGCATTTCGTAGGAGATTATGCAGACGTTCTTTTGACTTCGGGATGTTGTTGGATGTGAGCAGGAATACAAGGCCGTCCGAGTTATCCAAGGCTTCTTGATCTTCGGCGTTCAGTTCGTCTAGAATGGCGGTGCCTTTGAGGAGTCTCATGCACACCACCAGTCGCTCGCGGGCTATCATATTCTCCTGGGCTTCCAAAAAGAAGCACTTGCCTTCATTCTCCGAAGTCCTTTTGAACAGGCTCTTCAACCATTTGCTGATAAAGTAGTAGAACCCGGACGAATCCTCCTCCTGTTTGTATGGAATCGAGATCGACACCTTCCAATACACGTGATTCCGGATGAACCCCCTCGAGTCCTTTCGTTTCCCCGACGGAATCCCATTTCGTACGATTTCAAATACATCCATAGGCTCCTCCCGTCGTTCCGGCAGCTGGAACACCTTGGGCATCCCTCCGACGTAGCGCTTCATATTGGCCAAACTCAACGTCTGATGCTCCTGGTAGCATTCCCTTGCCTGTTCCGGGAGCGCCCGCTCCGGAATCCAAGCCGGACTGTTCTCGATCTGCATCCGGTTGTCCATCACGGCCCGGACGTTGTTTCGCCACCGGCGGAAATACTTGCGCATCACATTCTGCTGCCGATTTTCCTGGCAGTTCTTGACCAGCGTTTCCTCCCGGACAGTTTGTTCCAGGTACTCCCGCAGAATCTCTTCCTCCAACTCCTGCAGCAGCTTCTTCGGGTACTTTTCCAGCAGTTGGTGCTGATTGTAGCAGGAGGTGGCCACTTTGGTCACGTCTTCGCCGCAAACATCGTCCACCAGTTCGGCGTAGATCTTCTCCGACATCTTCCGGACCGTTTCCTCCAGCTGGCGTCGGCTTTCTTCCTCCAGTTCCTTCAGCCGTCGGATTTCCGCTTCCTTTCGGGCGATCAGTTCTTGCCGGATGCGCTCCTCTTCCGCTTCCCGTTGGCGACGGAGTTCCTCCTCTTCGCGGCGTTTCCGCTGGGCTTCCTCCTCAAGTTCGGCTTGTTTCCGTTTCCGTTCCGCTTCCTCCTGCTGCTGCTGCCGAGCGGCGACCAGAGCGCTTGTGTCAATCGATTTTGGACCGCCGAAAATCGAGGCGCCGCTTATCACTTCCTGTTTTGGTGCGGCGAAGCTTCCGAAAATGTTGGTCTGCGGTGCCTTGAAGGCAACGTTTCCGAAAAGATTGGTTCCGAAGGAAGTGGCCAGTTTCGAAGGGGGGTGATCAGTGGTTTTCGGTAGAGGAGTGATTCCGGATAGGGATGTGGGGCTGGACTGGGAGAAAACTGACGGAGCTGATGGGATGGGAGAGTTGGTTTCGATTTTGAATGAATTGCGCGGCGGCTGGAAGAGGTTATTTCCGGTGGGAGTCGGTTTCGGGAAGAGCGGTTTCGGCGAGATTGACGTTGGGGAGGGTACTTTGAATAGTTTGTCGTCGTCGGAGGTGGATGGCGATGGACTGGACGGTTCCGGAAGTTTAACGGGCTTCAAGATTGTGCGGAGCAGATCATCCCGGAAGTATCCCGATGGCGAGAAGCTAATTTCGAGCTGGTGATTGTCCAGGATGGATTCGTCTTGCAAGGGTTCTCCGGATATGACTTCTCCGACACTGGAAATTCGCTTGCTCTCGACCAGGTTGTAGGCTCTTTCCAGCTGATAGGGTATTTCCGGTCGGTCGTACTGTTTGGGGTCCATCAGTACGGTTCCAAGTGTTTCATCGACCGGAAGACCGTAGGCATCCAGAAATGCGGCGGCTGCTTCGGTATCCTCGAACGCCAGGAGATCCGTGAGGTGTTCCAAGGAGAAGCTGGCCGGTATACGGTACGTATAGGCCCTAAGCATGGTCTCCAGGGCACGTGTCCGGATCTGGTTGAAATAACGCAACAAAATACAGGCGTTCATGTAGGTCGTCTGGCGAACCAACCGGAAGAATCGAGCATAGTTGTTACTCTCCAGAGCGAAGTAGACCTGTAGCGCAAACCGGATTTGCCTCGAATGCAGAATATCTGCGGCCAGCTGTTTCACTTCCCACAGGAAGTTGCCATCGTTCAGATTCAGCAGAACGACATAAGCTCGGAACTCAGCCTCGTTCGGACAGCGGATGCCCTTCAGCCCCAAATCGTGGTACATATACTTCAGCGACTGCAGACACTTGGTCATGTTCTCGGTGTTGATCTTCTGATCGAACACGGACGGATCTTCGGCGACCAACCGAGCCGCACAGTGGATGTGAAACCTCGCACACTGCTCCACCAAACGCACCGCTCTGACCGAACACAGCTCCTGCTGGGTAATGTCCTTCCGAATCCCACGCGTCCGGTCCCAAACGAAGTGGAACCAATCGCTCAAGTTGGCCTCTTCATCCTCACACAAATCCGCGATCCTCGTCAACAAATAGGTCATGGCCAGTTCCAGCCCCTGTTCGGAACGCAGCTCGATCGCCAACGGCGCCTCTTGATCCGCCGAACTCCTCGAATACTGCTTGATCGCCTTCTCGTGATCCATCTGTTGGGAATTCTCGCCCGCCTCATACGACGCCACCTGGAACTTGCACTCCCTCATGTATCGTTCCTTCTCCGGACACATGTCCTCACACGTTCCCTGTGTACTCTTGGCCTTCCGAATGTCCGTCGTCCGGTCGGTCGTATGCCGAATGTACTTGTCACGTGCCTCCAGCACCCGAAAACGCTCTTCCGCCGTCATTGCCGCCTTCCTGGCCAGCGACTCGAACTCCAACTTGGCTTGGATGGCCTTCGGATCGCCGGAAACCACGGAAGACTCCCTTGGCAGCGCCGCTGCAGCCACAACCATCGGCGGTGGCCTCAGTTGTTTCGGAGGGGCCACTATGGGAGGCGCCAGAAAGCGCTCTGTTTTCTTCAGAAACGATTCGATCGCTGAAAAACACAAAATATCCTTATCTGAATCCCAGATCATTTACATCCCTATCTACTCACATTGCTTCATGGTCTGTCTGATCCGCAAACTGCTTGGCCCTCCGCTCATGGTGTCCAGCTCCTGTTGCACCTCCGGATCAATGAAACCTTCGTCCCTACCGGACGACGCGGCACCGGCCGCCGGCGCCTCATCCGTCCAGTACACATTGAACTTCCAGTCGCGGAACGCTCCGCCCCGGGCCAGGGCCGCTTCCGCAGCTTCCGGGCTCTCGTATTCTACCGTGCAGGAAAGTCGCTTCGGGCGCAGTATGAAGCGATTGATTCGCCCGAACTGGCTGAAGTGCTTCTTGGCAACCAGTTTGTCCAGGAAGAGTTCCGGTATTTGCTCGCAGCTGAAAAGGCGATGAGACCATCCGTAAGAGCGCGCCTTTTCCCCCGCAAAACTCCGCTGGCACTTACCTGATGGATTTCCGCTGCGGCGAATCTTCGATCAGAATGACATCCTCGTCGGACATTTTGAGGGCGGTATTTAGGCACACGGTATCGGATGGTTGCCGTCACTGAATTTTCGAATGTTTTATTTTTGTTCACCAAGGATGAATGTTTTGTTTTCCGCGCGTCATGCGGCTGTCAAACCGCGGAGCGGAGGTTAGAAAAGTTTAGGGTGACTAGGGGGTGACTGTTTGCAAGGCTCGAAAAATTCTAACCTAGATTAACATTTGCAAATAGATTATTGTGGATTTAGCACCAAATTGGTGTCGGAAATAACTTTATTGACTTCCGCTGCCTTTCTTATGCGTTAACCCACGAGCGATCGCGCTGTTGTATTTTGTACAACACGTTGAAATAATCTCGCTTTTTGTACTCAGCATTAGCGTGGTGCCGTGGTGCTGACGCAGGTAGTCAACCGCGCGAGTTACGGAAGGTTCAACCACAGACAAACAGACGTAACACCTTGAACGATTTTCATGAAAATCCATCACCCAGTTCACACTACCATCACCTGGTGGAAAAGTTGCACGAATCATTGTGTTGTGCAATATCGTCAACAGAAGGCGCTAGTGTGAAACGTCAAACGCATAGAAAAATGATGCGCGCGCCTCTGGTTGTGAAAGCCACAACTATGAAAATTTAAAATGATCGTTAAAAGCGTGGTCGATGGAAATTTCGCAAGTGTTACGCCCGCATAACAAAATACAGTTTGTCATATTGTCCAAACAGTAAGTTTGTTCTAACTGTCACTGTTACTTTAAGACAAACATTTAGTTTTCTGTTTTACAATATGAAGCCTCACGCTTCACACCATAGAGAACGTCTTTGACAACGTATGCCAATTGGTAACAGTATGTTATACTGTTTGAACATTGTTTGACATTGTGGAAATAAAGCTCGCGAGAAATGGTGGCACTATGGGATCACCTCAAGTCAAATGGTCTGTACTTACAGTAGCCGAACACACTATCACATATAAATTTCACAATACAGTACATATGTTTAACAATCTGTCGAACGGTTACAAGCATTTGTATTTGTAAGTGAAATATTCTGAGATTTGCCGCTGCGCTGTTTGTCAGTAAATTTAAGCAAAAAAAGCAAAAAAGTGCAAATCGAGTTTGAAAAGTTGATTCCGCGGGTGTCCTCCACACAGAAGTAACAAAAATATGGTAACTCATAATTCCATTCCCATACTAGACATTAGGTGATTTTTATTTTATTCATTTCAGTTTTTCGCTGTTCGATGCATTCTATTCGGCGTATCTACAAGGTTAACAATTGGCTTCTTTAACGATGTTGAGATAATTCCATATTCTGAATCTGCATGCAAAACTGAGCCGAGATCCAAATTTTCATGAATTTTGGTGCCCGGGAACCTATTTAAAAATCAATTCGAAGTTTGTATGGGAGCGATTTGTCGATTCACCCCTCGTCGCATTTTGTACTGGGCGGAGCTGTCAAGCAGTTGCCCAGCTGTCAAAAGGTGATTTCGAAAAATCTCTTCGAAATCGATTTAAGGTACCAAAATAAAGTTCTAAAAATCTGAAAAAAATCATAGTAGTTCAGAAAAAGGTGCTCTTTCGTATAAAATCAAAAAATCAATACATTTTTCTTAATTTAAAAACCCAATTGCAGTTAACAAGTGCAGTGCGGGAGAGTTGACTGGAACTTAGGTGCGTTGAAGCGGCCGGATCGGAATTTGGCAATTTTAACCAATGCAACATAATGAAGGGTCGAAAAATCTTCCACAGTGAACACATATAGTTATTGTTTGCAGCTGCTAGTTACGTGAGTCGAAGTGAGAAAGTTTTTGATTGAAAAATATAACTCATGATCTGCTCCTTAAATAGTGATTTTTATTCGAAGAGGATGGTAGCTCCGTTTGTAAGTGAAAATTCTCCTACAGGGGATAGACAAAATGATCGGGACAGGCAAAATTTTCACTTATCAAAAAATGTTTAACTAGCTGTAACTTTTCGAAAAGTGCATCAAATATTCTCAATTTTTTACTGTAAGTTCATCAACTAGTTGTGTATCAGTGGACAAAATTTGGGAAAGATCGGGCCATTCTTCACGAAGTTATAAATATTCTTGGAAAAGGTAAAATTATCCGATAGCCAACTTTGAGCTGTTATATCTTCGGATTCAATGAACCGAATGCAATGAAATTTTGACCATTTATGACTAGTATAATGAGCTATGAAAAACCGTTGACGCAACTTAAAATTCTCAACACGGAAGAAAATTATAACGATTAGAGTATTTTTCTAATGAAACACCAAATTATTCAAAATTTCAACATCATTTCAAAATTCAAGATGCAAATTATAGTTCATTTAATTTCCCTCTAATTGACTTATATATAAATGTGTTTTGAAAGAAAGTAACAATATAGCCGCCAATAAATTGAAAAAGTAATGGAGTACATATTAAAAAAAACAATTTGCTGAAAAATCGTGAAAAAAATAAAATCGCCGTAACTTTTTCTCTTGTTAATAATTTCAAGTTAAGTTAAATGTTTTTCAGAGATCATTATATAAGTCATGATTGGTCAAATTTTCGTCGCAATCGGTTTGTTGAATCCGGAGATGTAGCAGCTCAAAGTTGGCTATCGGATAATTTTACCTTTTTCAAGAATCTTTATAACTCCGTGGAAAATGGGTCGATCTTTCCCAAATTTGGACCACTGATACACAACTAGTTGGTGAACTTACAGTAAAAATTTGAGAATATTCGATGCTTTTTTCGAAAAGTTACAGCTAGTTGAACATTTTTTGACAAGTGAAAATTTTTCCTGTCCCGATCATTTTGTCTATCCCCTGTAGTTATTACTTGAGTTTTGAGCTTCAACAATATTTTCATAGGAAACGAGAAACTAGTTACCATTATCATTTGGAAACGGAGCCATCATCCTGTTTCATTTGAATATTTGGAAAATATACTAGTTTTAAACCGATTCAATACAGTAGGACCATATATCATACGTTTAAAATACCATGAAAGACAATAAATCAACAGTAACACATACATTGTTCGTTCTTATTCCACATATATTGTAAAACTGTTCTCTAACCGATTGATATGCAGTGAAATGTCTAAAAAACTGGATAGTATATTGACAGTAAGCTTTACGGTTTTGCGAAAAATTTGTTCGAGCAAACGAGCGATTTTTTATGGTAACCTATCTCAACCGCCTATTGCACATACTGTTATTTGGCGGATTACCATTTGTCATACTGGCAAATCTGTACATGGAATGGTAGGCTTACTGTTAGCTCCGATAGTATGAGAAATGGTTAAATGACAATTGCTAATAGTTATCTACAGTATGAGAAACGTTGCATTTACAGTTTGCGATTATGCGGGCGTCTGTTTGTCTGTGGCGCTAGTGTGAAACGTCAAACGCATAGAAAAATGATGCGCGCGCCTCTGGTTGTGAAAGCCACAACTATGAAAATTTAAAATGATCGTTAAAAGCGTGGTCGATGGAAATTTCGCAAGTGTTACGTCTGTTTGTCTGTGGTTCAACATAACGTCGGAAGTAGTGCGCTGTATAGCAAATCTGATGCTCTATTCAGCGTTATTTATTATTATTATTTATTATTTATTTCTTGCAACTTCAACAACACAGTTACCCAAACTTTTGCTCAAACAGCATCAAATTAGGCAAAAAATCATATAACCCACGCTGTTTGCACCATTTCATTGCAGAAACGGAGAATTGATCATCTCACCATACAAAAATCCAGCTCATTACTTTCAATCTAGTATTTCACTGATTGCCTCCTATTGCCTATTTAATCATTAAAATCTTGCTTTTTAGGTTCATACTGTGAAAAATCCATCTCTGTGGTATAAAATAAATGCCAGGATAACAATTCAAGGACCAAGGAAGGGATTCCACTAAAATTTAACTATAATGCTGACCGCCATCACATACAAAACGATCTGGCACCTGTAAATGGAGTGCAAAAGCTTTTTTGATTCATTAGACCAGAAAATTGCGGGGTCTTGACAGCGACCTTGAAGGGTTGTTGGAGGATTTTATTTATGATAGCTTGGCTAGAAGCAGGTATATTCACTTATCCGCGAACGGTAATGGCGGTAGTGGGGTAAAACAAGGAAGGGTTCTGACGTTTCTTGGAGGAAAATGAGGCAAATAGAAGTGGTTTCGTTCCTTCTTCCACCATTCGAAGATGATCCCTGAGGCGATCCCCAAGAAACGTCGAAATTTCAACCGCTCAAATAAACCTACCGCAACCATTATCGCTCGTGGATGAGTGGGTACTTGGTGGGTACCTTCAGTACATGCATTGCATTGAAACCAAAGCCGCGATTGACTAACGGTCGATATTATTGCTGTGTGCGTTCAAGATGCAAACGGTGCCCAAATGCGCTTCAAACGCGGTAACACATGTTACCAAAGACAACGTAGGATTCGACAGCGAGTTTTCTACGAGTCTGGTTACGAGTGGATTGCGCTAGTGAAGAAAAATTCAATTTTGTGGTTTTAAGTGGCGGAAACAAGAAACTTTTGTGTGTTGAGTGGAAGTGAATAATTTGAGGAACCGAAATATAAAAGAAAAACAGTTGTTGGGCGGATTATGAGTGCGGAAAACGGTGCCCCATACGGGGCACCAGAGCTGGAAGGAATGGATATAGGAAAGGAAAATGGCGGAGATAAAGTGATCATGGACAATGTTCAAGATGGCGGACGCAACATCGGAGCCGTCGCGAGCGGTACAGATAGGAGAGAGAGGAGCACAAAAACATTCGTGAACTACAAGTACCAAGGCAACGACGAAGGACCATATCGTGTGGTAGTACAGCGAGACGTTGTGGAAAACAGCCGATTTTCTGGAATCAACAAGATTAACGTTGGAATGATTCTGAAACAAAACGGTTTCAGCAAGTCTGTTATCGACATCAAAAAAACGGGAAGGAACAAGGTGATGGTGTACATGTTGGACATGAACGAAGCAAACCGATTGACTACCTGCAAAAATTTGGACCTGAAGCATTACCGAGCATACATCCCGAAATATCTCGTCATGATCAAGGGAGTCATCAATGGAATTCCGGAAAACCTGTCGGAACAGGAGCTGGTGGAGAGTACCCAAGTAACCACAAGCATTATAACATTGCACGAATTAGACTGAATATCAACCTTTGCAATGCGAAATGCAGTAATTCCACACTTGTCATGCAATAATCCTTTAGATTGGCATCACAGACAAACAGACGTAACACTTCGAACATTTTTCGATTCAAATCGTAGTCACGAAAACATATTCGCCCAATGCTAAAAGGCCTATGTTTGGCCGACCACCAACTAGGTGGCGGTAGTGAGCAAACGTCAAACTCGAACAAAAACGATGCGAGCGCCACGGTTGGGCAGTTGGCCAACTATCAAATTTTGAAAAAGACCGTTAAATCGGTGTACGATGTGAATTATCAGAGTGTTACGTCTGTTTGTCTGTGTTGGCATTATCAGTGTGATGATGCATTGCATTTTTCTTTACATTCGGGTTTATTAAAAGGTGATATAAGATAATTCAATAATTCAACACTGCAAAAACTGAATAAATGCAATGTACAAACTAGCAAAGTTTGCTCTAACAATACAATTATAAAAGCTTGACTCTAATGGTAAACAAATGAAATCAAGAAGATTGAACAACTTTACGGTCAACTCTAGGCGGTCTTCAACATTTCTGGTTCGACTACCGACCAACTGATTCCCCGTTTGATCCACCGATCGACGACAGCATAACCTATTTAGAGATGAACTTTTCTCTTTTCTGTAGGCTGCTATCACATGCCAATAACGATGGAAATCACAATTACCTAGCATATGAGCAGTGTGCGAAGGGTGTTTCAATCGAGGTTTTAATTTTCTTATGTTGATTAAATATCTTTCAAAATGCATTATGTATTTATCAGTAATTTATCGGAATGTGATAGTTTACTGTATTCTATTACATATGGCATAGTCGTTTTACCCTCTACTACAATGATTGAGACAGAAGAACAGTTTTCTTTAAGTTGATGAAATATCTGTTGTTATCACTGCAGCAGAAACGGTCCAAGGCGCCAGCGCGTATGGAACTCATCTAGCGGTCTTCAACACTTCTGGTTCGACTCCCGATCCGACGACAAAAAAATAATGGTTAAAACATTCATGTGTGGGGGCATCAGTATCGTCGATAACGAAACGGTGCTATAAATAGATTTTTGTTTTGGTTTTTCGTGTTGCACGTATCAAGCATGTGAAATGCAAATGTACAGCACATGCAGTTATATTACTTTAGCAATGGCTGTCAGCGTGCTGCAATATGTGGCACTAATTTGATTTTAGTGGGGCCCTTTTCCACTTTAATATTGCTTCAATGAGGTGTATAAAGTAATGCAGCATTATATTCATAATTTTAATTATCAATATATAGCAAAATTGATGCACTTATATACGGCTTCGTGGTTACTTGGGTATTGACTGCGGAACCAAGGTGGAAGAAGTGTTTCGCATGATGAGATCAAAGGACGGAAAGCGAGTACCATCAAGTAACATCGGAGTCGTGTTCAGAGGAAACAAACTACCAGGCCAAGTGAAACTATTCAGCGTAAGTGTTACAGTAAAACCCTACATCACGAAAACGGTTATGTGCCAACAATGTCTGCGATACGGTCACATTGCGATCAACTGCAAAGGAAGAGCACGATGCGAAAATTGCGGAGATAGTCATGACGAGCAGCATTGCAATCAAGAAACGAAATGCGCAAACTGCAACGGTAAACATCGAGCGACGGAAGCCAACTGTCCAGCGAGAGAACAACAAACCAAAATCAAGACACTGATGGCGCACAGGAATCTCACCTACTTCGAGGCAAGACACCCGAATAAAAAATACAGTAGAAAAACCGAATGTTGTATTGTTACAGTACTATTTAGAACCATATTGTTACAATAAACACCACTGTAAAAATAAAAAATACAAAAACAATAAGATGTATTGTAGACACCCATACAGTGAATTGTAAATAAGATTTTTACAATACCGTCTACCCCCGTTGGTTTGACTTCATCTAATCTGAACACTTTTTAATTTGACCCCCTCTAATCTGCACATCGTTTAAACTAAAAGTGGTTCAAACGTCATTCTACTCATGGAACGGGGTGAAACGGAACACAGAATCAAAACAAAACAGCAAAAAGGGTTACCATCAGTGTGTTTTTCGATGCCCACAGGGTTACTAGAAGTTCAAATTAAAAAATGAACCCCGTTGGTTTGCATGAGGTGTCGTTCAAACCAACGGGGGTAGACGGTATACTATCCACTTATCCGCGAGCGGTAATGGCGGTGGCGGGCACAAATAACCGATTCGAATTTTGACGTTTCTTGGGGATCGCAATCGGTTGGTGCCACCAAACGGTGGGTGAAGGGGTGAGGAGGAGAATGAAACTGTTTTGACTTTCCCCCACGAAACGTCAAAATCCGAACCGGTTGGATATGCCCGCCGGCGCCATTACCGCTCGCGGATAAGTGGATACGGGTTGTTAAGTATCGTAACAATATAAAAAAATATTTTTCTCCATATATATTTTTTTACAAAACCATATATTTTATTGTAAATGAATTGTTTGAAATACTGATACGTGGGCTTTAATATACCATACATTGTATGGTACACGTATGGTTTCAAACAATAAAATGTACCGTAAATATATTGTTTTTAATTGTAATTTCACTACTGGTTATTAATTTAATCATGGTTTTGGAATGGTTCTCTTTTGTTATGTTGTATTGTTTTACATTAGATAAACCATACACGAAAAGAAAAGCAATAATTTTAATTATTAGATTTGAGTTATAGATTTCATTCCGCTCTGCCATATAAACTTTATTACGTCAATTTATTCACTTTAAAACAAAACTTAATGTAATGTATAACATATCCTAGTAAAGAGTATAAGTTTGGCCTAATGGCGAAATTATATTATGCAAAACTTATACTTTTAATAATGTTCGGTATTGATAATTTTCCAATATGGCAGTCGACACAGAATCCAGAAAAGCAAATTTCGTCAATCTCGGCGGTGGCAGCATGATGGTAGAAGTTGTTGAATCCTAATAATCAAGTAAGTAACAAATTAATCCACTCATTACTCAACGCATTATCATCTTATTCTTAATTTCAGGAGGATATTAGAAAATTCTATCGAATCTCATAATGAACGAAAGCAGTGAGGCTTGAACTAAATTGGCACGCGTTCGTACAAAGGCCATCGAAAAGACTTCAAAATGGTCATCAAAAGAAAGATCGGTCTGCACCACTCACAGATTCGTGATATTTCCTTCCGATTTTCCATCAAGCTTCAGAAGGAGGAACATGAGCGCAGAAATTACTACGTCCCGGAAGTATCCGCTCTAGGTCGTGCTTCAGATCGCCCGGAAGATGTTGAGACAGTTGGGTTTCAATTACAGCGTCGTTCAGATCCCAAACCATTATTGCGGCGACGGTACAGAGCTTGTTGCAGAACTGCAGTCGTCGCAACCAACGTGGCAATCGGTGTTCGTCTTTTGGTGCCTTTTGGGATGCTGTTTTCACAACGGCGAGTGTGAATGATATTTAAAGTGAAAGAATGTTGTTAATGTATAAAGAAACTATAGGGAAATAAACATTTTAAACAGTATAATCATGTGCTGTTGTATTTTTTATTTTATTTTTATTAAATTCGTTTTGCAAAGTAAGGCCAATTATTCAAAACAAAACGTAGTATATTCTATAAGTTTTCTCTTATACCTAGTATAATGCGTGTAATAATCCTTATTAGAAAAAGTACACGAAAGGTATAAGGCAAACTTATACTATTCATGATGTTTTTCTTATAGTATCTAAAAAGTTTTTGCATACGTTTCATTGGGCAAACGAAATGGCAAAAATGTATAACATTTTCTTATATATTCAATATGGAATTTTCTTTTCGTGTATAATGTTATATTATCTCGTCATGTTCCTTCGATAATGGCAGTTCTAGCCAAACTAATCTAAACTCGTCTAAGTCTGAGTAGCCTCTGATTGCATTAACAGTTGAAGCTTAGGTTCCCATGTCCCACCAGCCAGATAACTGGGTTTTGCAAACTAAGCATTATTTGTGGCAACACTTTGAGCGGCATGATGGAACTATGCCTAGCGTGCTAAGTGTTATTAGACCACTAATGTAGTTGCATGAAGTGGGTGACGAGGTACATAAGTATCATTACAGCGTGCTTAACCGTTATTGCAATATTGAGGCTCCAGTTTGACTGAACTATGAAATATGTACATAACAACTCATGAGAAAACTGTCAAGTTCGATTCAACTATAAGTTAGGTTAAAAAGCGAAGACGAACTTATATCAGAAGTCGTTTCAGTGTCCAGTCCTGTCCTTATGTTAAAAATGTCAAAGATAAATCGCATTTAATTCGGTTGTTGTACAAGGCAATTTCACATAAGAGAAGAAGAGAAAAAATAGTGTAAGAACGTAAGAAAAACAGTATAATATATTGTTACATAAAGATCGGATGTAAATGTATAGTAGCTACCAATGTGCAAAGCTTTTAGCGAACCATTCCATTACAATACACTATATTGTAGCTGGTACACTGTATGGTACAGGAATGGTTTTCACCAAATACCCTATGGTTAGTTTTTATCCGGGCAGGAGCTAACCGTGCCAACACGAAACAGCTACAGTATTCTGGAACACGCAGAGGAGTTTATGACCATCCAAGAAAGCTATGCACAAGCTGTGAGCAAGAAGAGCCCAGGCAACTCGGGGGTGAGCACACGACCGAAGCAGAGCAGAAGAACGGTAAAAGGTAAGCAGAAAATCCAATCAGAAGCAGAAGAGGAGTACGATGCTGAAGAAGCGCCCGCCAGGAAAAGGAAGGTGGCCGAAAGAGCAATGCATGAGCGAAAACCGGAACCAATATCGATGGAACAACACCTGGAGCTGCGGAAAAAGTGGGAGGAGAAGCTCAGAGAAATGGCAGAAAAACGCGAAGCATACAAACAGATGGCCAACAACACGTTCAAGAACCTGTCAACAGCAGTAAAACGAAACGACGAATCGAGCTACACTTTGATTGTTGAAGCAGTACGGGCACTGGCACAATCTATTGGATACCTGCAGGGAACAGGACCGGACCCTACACTCAGAATAATTAACAGATTGAATATAAGTGCCCTGCACTTAGATTGTGACCAATTGCTTTTGCATTTAAAAAATAAGTGCAGCCCTATCGAAACTTTCTCAATTCAATCAAGATGAATTTTATGTGCGAACCTGTTGCATTGTAAAAATCAATTATTGATGGGATTTAATTGTGAGGCACATAATTTCTATTACTAAGAATAATAACTTTATATTGGTATTAGGAGTAGACTTTGAAGTAAACATAAATGAAAATCTCGAATGATCTGCGATCGAACTGATATAAATAACTTTCCAAATAATTTTAAACTGGTTTTGGAAAGTACTTAACCAACTCGATCACAGATTATGCCGAGCTTGATTTGCTATCTAACAGTAAATAGAGAACCGTTGACGATTGTCACACAATAAGTTTTATTTGCCGCCGATCTGCCAACGTCACGGCCAACGAAGATGATGAACCAGGGAGGATGCAACAATGAGCTCCCGTAGGCTCCCGGTCAAACAGCACGTCTCAGTCGTAGCTCCATCCGGCAGCTCCGAAATCGATTCCGATTTCGTCCTTGGTGACGGTGGTGCAGCGGTCGGCGTTTTAGTGTTATTCTATCGAAAATACAAAAGAGATGTACGTACTTTGAAAACATTTTACAAGATGGATAATAAATTAACTACTTACCTTCGAAAACAAACAGAAACTCGATCGGCAAATTTGATATCTTGTGCTTGATCTTGAGGATGACGATTTTTTCCGCCCGAAAATGTGTATCTCCCGCACGCGCCATGCTCGTTTCGCGTTTGTTATGCTTGTGATTGGATTTTATGTTGACAGGGTTGTAATTTATGTTGCTGCACTCTAAATTTATTATAAGAAGAATGAAATTTAACAAGCTAACTATTTATTTTCATTAGTTGCACATAGAATGTTTTTTTTCTCTCTCGTTACTGATCTATGTGCTTTTTGCACTTGAATTCTATCAGTAAATTTATTTGAGTGTAGCAGCAGCAGCAGCAACATTCAAGATTCTCCAAAATAACATACAGAGTTTGGGGAAAAATAAAACAGAACTTTCACACGAACTACACTCGAATAAGTATGACGCGGCCATCCTGGCCGAAATATGGGTGAACGACAACAATACAAAGACACTAAGTATAACAGGATACCATAAGATACTAGCTCCAAGACCTACGGAACTTGGAGGAGGAGTAGGAATATATTTGAGGAACGAATATAATTTTCAAAAAATGACGTTAAGTACCACTAACATGTTTGAAGTAGTAGGAATTAAAATAACGAGTCTACAATTGCATCTTATTTCTGTTTATATAAATCCACGAATTACGATCGAAGAACTAAAATCAGGATTATCGAACTTATTGACAGAAACACGAGGAATATCCCAACTATTTATAGGTGGAGACTTTAATGCCCACAATATGGCGTGGGGTAGTGCTAGAAGCAATAACAAAGGAAACATTGTATTTGATGCCTTATTAACTTCAGATCTGTTAAGGTGAATATATGACGAAGCCACAACTAGAATTTTCAAAAGCACAAGTCTGAAGAACCGAATGTCGGTTTGAGCTGAAAAGTTGATCGATTGATAACCACCAGCGTGTAACCAATCGATCAACTTTTCAGCTCGAACCGACATTCGGTTCTTCAGATTTGTGCTCTTGAAAATTCGAGGTCTGGCTTCGTCATATATTCACCTTAATAATTAATAATGGAGAGAAAACATATAGACCTACGAATTTATCACACAGACCGAGTGCTATAGATTTGTCATTATGTAGTACTGCTATTTATACCAATACCGTCTGGAATGTATTGTGGATTTACCGGTTACTTGTATTCTACCGGTTACTTAAGTAGCCGTTACAAAGTAGCCGTTTTCATATAAAAAACAACTTGATTGTCAAAAAATGAATGTCGCTGAGTAGCTAGTGGCAACGAGGAATAGCGCATGCAATAAAAATGTTGAAAATCATTTTAAAGTTACTTTTTTTATAAAACGGCTACTTTGGAGGCCATACTGAAGCGACCGGTAGAATACAAGTAGCCGGTAAATCCACAATACTAGATCACACTATAGATAGTAGAGTAAACATAGATCCGCGGACACCGCTGACTAAAATGTTTCAAGCGTGTAAGTAGTAATTTTCAAGAGTGTGACGGTTGAATATGACGTCATGCGCTCCATTGATGTTGTTCAAATCGTGACGTCATGCTCGTTTGGATACAGATTTTAACAGTTCGTTTGGATACAACGGATTCATCAACACGGATCTATGTTTACTCTACTATCTATAGATCACACCATAGGTGGCTCAGGACATTTAGTCATAAAGGTAGTAATAGGAAATATCCAAGAGAAAAGAGAGAGACAGAAATACAACTACAACAAAATACACGCGGAGATCAAAGAAATCAGTGACGCAGATTTTGACTCAATTAGGGATTTAGAGCAATTAATTAAAACAAAAATTAAGAACTGTAGTGTAACGATGTGGTATAATGATTTAGAGTTCGAAAAATGTTGAAGAATATTAACAAAATTCATATACTGTTTTGGCCGAGTGTGTTGAAACTGATTCCAGAGCGGCAGTGTGATACGGTTGAAACGATAGTGTTGAGGAGAAGAGATAGAACGAATGAACGGGTGCGAGAAAAGGACAGCAATTGTTGTTTTCCGAAGCACAGGCGTGGAGGGCTATACTTGTCAGTCTTTTAACGATTTTCAACGCGAACGGTTGCACGGGTTGCGAGAGTTTCCATAACAGTTTCCGATAATTTGTTTTGGAAAAAAATTACGAATACGACAAGAACAACAAAGTAAGTAATGATTATACACCTAAATATTACTGGAAAGAAGAACTAAATACCTTATTGTAGAAATAGGGAGTTGGGCATTATTAAATTTAAATGCATGTTAGTTTCAAAAGCGCACAACAATTTCCATCGGTGTATTCATTGAGAGGCTGTATGCACACCGAAATTCTACTCAATGATGCGATTGACGAAAAGCGAGCCGTTCGAAATCCTACTCTGAGCTAGAGCGCTGGTTGTCGGGAAAAAAAGAAGGGGATCGGACAATAAACTAAGGGAAGAAAGAGAAAGATGATTGGGATGAATGACTCGGTTGGTCGAATATGATTTCAGTTTGGAGAACGTTGTGGTGAAGTATAGATGGTGGATCTAAGCGAACAGAATAAAAAAAAAAAATTGAATTTGAAAATGAAAGTGATTTTTCGTTATTTTAATTAAGAAATCCTACAATGGCGTATGGCGGTAGGTTAAAACATGTGAGTAAATTGACTATTAGGTTGTGATGATTTAGTTTGGACGAGTTTTAGTGGAAAGAAACGGAATTGTGATTGGCCTGTTCATGGCGTGACATGTTAAAGGTGCTTCCGGATACAGCAATGGGGTAAGAAAGCGACGACGGTGGTAAGTGGTTCGTGTTAATCGCGTTGATGCTTCCTTTGCGATCTTTCGTGGGTTGGTGTGCGTCGGAAGAATTGATGCTTCGCAGCAATCAACGTGAGCGGTATTTTTTTCATAAGCGAGACGAGTGGGGCAGATGCACAGGAATTGGTTCGAGCAGAGTTGAGAGCAGAGGTGAAGTGAAAGTGGGGATGTCCCAAATAATGAAAGAAGGGGCGTACAAGGAGATTGTGATGTGTTAGTTTTTAGCAGCTAAGATCGAATAGGGTTGTAATGCGGCAAGTAAATTTATGAAATTCATTATATTTCGTGCAAACGTGTGCTTTGGCCTTTGACGACTTCGATCAGGTAATTTTTATTATTTAATATTGATAAATATCTAAATTGTGACCCAAGAATGAAAGAAGAAGCAATGATGCAAATTATCACCTCACTAGTGCTCATCACAACTCATCAACTGTATATTTATCGCGTGCGATTGAGCTGTGCACTGATCAGCGATGACCAGCAGCAAAGAGGTGGCAAAACGAACATGATGTAAATCACAAACGATTTTGCACACATCTGACTGTGCCGCCACTCGCTCGCCCGAACAGCCAAACCATACCGAATAGGTTGGTTTGCGATGCTACGGCACGAACGCTCGACACGCACACAGAAGCAACATTCGCATGTACCGATACCATACTAATAAAGCTTCCAGCCAACGATGCTTCGCGATAAGCTGTCGAAAAGCATCGAAAGCGATGAAAAGAGATGCTTGGCTAGAACGCAACGGCTCAACGGCGAAAAGAAAGAGTCAACTATGCTGATCAGTGTTGAGTCCGTTCGTGTGCTACTCGTATGGGAGGTTGATTGAATAAAGCGAGGATGGGTGAAAACGTATTCGTTGTCGAAAGCAAATCGCATCATTTCGCGAATGTTTTCATCAAATAGCAAGCTTGAGAAGAAGAAAAGAAGAGTCGAAATATTATTTCACTTGAAATCTCGGATTTCCAACGTTCTTAAATCTAAATCTCCACTAAATAGTAGATGGTTTAGTTGAAGATAGTAATGTTATGTGCTTTACTTGTTATACAAAAATGCAAAACAAAATTGTGCTGTTGCTAGAATTTATGTTCTCGAAAATAATGTTTAAAGCAAGTGTTTCAATTTAATACGTTCGTGGTATTGGTAAGCAGATAAATGATGCCGTGAAAGTAAATTGAAGATGAACAGAACTGAATTATGAATAAGGTTGTAATAATACAAATTGACATTATTTCCTTGGAGATAAATGTATTTAGTATGTTCACTAACAGTTGAAGTATGTGTGATCGTACTGAAGCTAGTAATTATTGTAAAAGTGTACTACGTAACATTACAACCGTGTTGATTTAGCAGATTACAGTAGACGTTCGATAAGTGCAACATGTTTACGTGTCAGCTACCGAATGAAATTCGTTAACTGCAACGACTGACAGCCGTCAAACAGTTGTCAATTGCTGTTGGACGCAGCCAGAATGCACTTAAAAATATCGCAATGCAACTGTAGTGCATCCAAAAAACATCGCAAATCTGTTGATGTTTTGTTTTTGACAGATAGCGGTGCGATAACTGCAAAATTGTTGCACTTAGCGGACTTGCAGTAAAAAAAAAACATTGCAGTTAAGCCGTTTGCACCGAGCGAACGTCTACTGTACTTGAAGTATGAGATTATTATAATGAAAACAAAAATCTGTTTCTTTGGAAAAGTGTCCAAAGACAATAGACATGTAGTTTGATTGCTTGATTGGGTCTAAACACTTCAACTTAAGTTAGTGTAATGTAGTTAAACTGAAATTTCTGGAGATATAAATATGCTTGAATAAATCATTAAAAAAAAAGTTTTGATTCCACTGCTGGGCTTAATAAGACGCATTGAACCTGAGCACCTCATTTTAAGACAAAATAATTTAGGTAAGAGATTCTTACTTTATGAGTACTTGAATAAAGCTCCCATCCTCGAAGATTTTAGGTACTCTAAGTAAAAAAAAATATATAGTTTGTGAATCACACCTAGAAAAGATTTATTCAATTATCATCCACAATAGTTGTAATATGAAAAAAGTCGGCCACGATTGTTAATTTATTGATAATCCATATCATTTTTTTGAGAGTTTATTTAATGATCTTGAAGAATTCCAACTCTAGATCGGAGTTGGTCAGTGCGCCAAAGCTGAGCACTGCTACCCGGTTGGGTCAAGAAATCCAACTTAAGACCTGAAGCAAGAAAGTTGGTCGTCGCTTCATTGGGCGTAGATCCGGATGGATCAAGAAAAGGTCATAAATCCAACTCTAGATCGGAGTTGGTCAGTGCGTCCAAGCTGAGCACTGCGACCCGGTTGGGTCAAGAAATCCAACTTAAGACCTGAAGCAAGAAAGTTGGTCGTCGCTTCATTGGGCGTAGATCCGGATGGATCAAGAGAAGGTCATAAATCCAACTCTAGATCGGAGTTGGTCAGTGCGTCCAAGCTGAGCACTGCGACCCGGTTGGGTCAAGAAATCCAACTTAAGACCTGAAGTAAGAAAGTTGGTCGTCACTTCATTGGGCGTAGATCCGGATGGATCAAGAGAAGGCCATAAATCCAACTCTAGATCGGAGTTGGTCAGTGCGTCCAAGCTGAGCACTGCGACCCGGTTGGGTCAAGAAATCCAACTTAAGACCTGAAGCAAGAAAGTTGGTCGTCGCTTCATTGGGCGTAGATCCGGATGGATCATGAGAAGGTCATAAATCCAACTCTAGATCGGAGTTGGTCAGTGCGTCCAAGCTGAGCACTGCGACCCGGTTGGGTCAAGAAATCCAACTTAAGACCTGAAGTAAGAAAGTTGGTCGTCACTTCATTGGGCGTAGATCCGGATGGATCAAGAGAAGGTCATAAATCCAACTCTAGATCGGAGTTGGTCAGTGCGTCCAAGCTGAGCACTGCGACCCGGTTGGGTCAAGAAATCCAACTTAAGACCTGAAGCAAGAAAGTTGGTCGTCGCTTCATTGGGCGTAGATCCGGATGGATCAAGAGAAGGTCATAAATCCAACTCTAGATCGGAGTTGGTCAGTGCGTCCAAGCTGAGCACTGCGACCCGGTTGGGTCAAGAAATCCAACTTAAGACCTGAAGTAAGAAAGTTGGTCGTCACTTCATTGGGCGTAGATCCGGATGGATCAAGAGAAGGTCATAAATCCAACTCTAGATCGGAGTTGGTCAGTGCGTCCAAGCTGAGCACTGCGACCCGGTTGGGTCAAGAAATCCAACTTAAGACCTGAAGCAAGAAAGTTGGTCGTCGCTTCATTGGGCGTAGATCCGGATGGATCAAGAGAAGGTCATAAATCCAACTCTAGATCGGAGTTGGTCAGTGCGTCCAAGCTGAGCACTGCGACCCGGTTGGGTCAAGAAATCCAACTTAAGACCTGAAGTAAGAAAGTTGGTCGTCACTTCATTGGGCGTAGATCAAGAGAAGGTCATAAATCCAACTCTAGATCGGAGTTGGTCAGTGCGTCCAAGCTGAGCACTGCGACCCGGTTGGGTCAAGAAATCCAACTTAAGACCTGAAGCAAGAAAGTTGGTCGTCGCTTCATTGGGCGTAGATCCGGATGGATCAAGAGAAGGTCATAAATCCAACTCTAGATCGGAGTTGGTCAGTGCGTCCAAGCTGAGCACTGCGACCCGGTTGGGTCAAGAAATCCAACTTAAGACCTGAAGTAAGAAAGTTGGTCGTCACTTCATTGGGCGTAGATCCGGATGGATCAAGAGAAGGTCATTAATCCAACTCTAGATCGGAGTTGGTCAGTGCGTCCAAGCTGAGCACTGCGACCCGGTTGGGTCAAGAAATCCAACTTAAGACCTGAAGCAAGAAAGTTGGTCGTCGCTTCATTGGGCGTAGATCCGGATGGATCAAGAGAAGGCCATAAATCCAACTCTAGATCGGAGTTGGTCAGTACGTCCAAGCTGAGCACTGCGACCCGGTTGGGTCAAGAAATCCAACTTAAGACCTGAAGCAAGAAAGTTGGTCGTCGCTTCATTGGGCGTAGATCCGGATGGATCAAGAGAAGGTCATAAATCCAACTCTAGATCGGAGTTGGTCAGTGCGTCCAAGCTGAGCACTGCGACCCGGTTGGGTCAAGAAATCCAACTTAAGACCTGAAGCAAGAAAGTTGGTCGTCGCTTCATTGGGCGTAGATCCGGATGGATCAAGAGAAGGTCATAAATCCAACTCTAGATCGGAGTTGGTCAGTGCGTCCAAGCTGAGCACTGCGACCCGGTTGGGTCAAGAAATCCAACTTAAGACCTGAAGTAAGAAAGTTGGTCGTCACTTCATTGGGCGTAGATCCGGATGGATCAAGAGAAGGCCATAAATCCAACTCTAGATCGGAGTTGGTCAGTGCGTCCAAGCTGAGCACTGCGACCCGGTTGGGTCAAGAAATCCAACTTAAGACCTGAAGCAAGAAAGTTGGTCGTCGCTTCATTGGGCGTAGATCCGGATGGATCAAGAGAAGGTCATTAATCCAACTCTAGATCGGAGTTGGTCAGTGCGTCCAAGCTGAGCACTGCGACCCGGTTGGGTCAAGAAATCCAACTTAAGACCTGAAGCAAGAAAGTTGGTCGTCGCTTCATTGGGCGTAGATCCGGATGGATCAAGAGAAGGTCATAAATCCAACTCTAGATCGGAGTTGGTCAGTGCGTCCAAGCTGAGCACTGCGACCCGGTTGGGTCAAGAAATCCAACTTAAGACCTGAAGTAAGAAAGTTGGTCGTCACTTCATTGGGCGTAGATCCGGATGGATCAAGAGAAGGTCATTAATCCAACTCTAGATCGGAGTTGGTCCGTGCGTCCAAGCTGAGCACTGCGACACGGTTGGGTCAAGAAATCCAACTTAAGACCTGAAGCAAGAAAGTTGGTCGTCGGTTCATTGTGGCTGGAAAGAATCTTCTGGAACCTGGTAAGCTCCATCCACTAACGCATTTTCAAAATCAGTTTGATTGAAGTTGAGGAATTTGAGAAGTGAAATGTGTACAGTGACATTGAATTTGTTCTTGTTACGGTTTTTTTTTTCCTGGTTTTGTTGCTGGAAGGAATCTTCTGGAGCCTGGTAAGCTCCATCCACGAAAGCATTTTCAAAATCAGTTTGACTGAAGTTGAGGAGTTTGAGTAGTAGAAGTTGTAACTTGATATTGAATTTGTACTTGTTCAGGTTGTTTTTCTGGTTTTGTTGCTGGAAGGAATCTTCTGGAGCCTGGCAAGCTCCATCAACGAAAGCATTTTCAAAATCAGTGTAACTAACGTTGAGGAGTTTGAGAAGTAGTAATTGTAACTTGATATTGAATTTGTACTTGTTCAGGTTGTTTTTCTGGTTTTGTTGCTGGAAGGAATCTTCTGAAGCCTGGCAAGCTCCATCCACGAAGGCATTTTCAAAATCAGTGTAACTAACGTTGAGGAGTTTGAGAAGTAGTAATTGTAACTTGATATTGAATTTGTACTTGGTCAGGTTGTTTTTCTGGTTTTGTTGCTGGAAGGAATCTTCTGGAGCCTGGTAAGCTCCATCCACGAAAGCATTTTCAAAATCAGTTTGACTGAAGTTGAGGAGTTTGAGAAGTAGAATTTGTAACTCGATATTGAATTTGTACTTGTTCAGGTTGTTTTTCTGGTTTTGTTGCTGGAAGGAATCTTCTGGAGCCTGGCAAGCTCCATCCACGAAGGCATTTTCAAAATCAGTGTAACTAACGTTGGGGAGTTTGAGAAGTAGTATTTGTAACTTGATATTGAATTTGTACTTGTTCAGGTTGTTTTTCTGGTTTTGTTGCTGGAAGGAATCTTCTGGAGCCTGGCAAGCTCCATCCACGAAAGCATTTTCAAAATCAGTGTAACTGACGTTGAGGAGTTTGAGAAGTAGTAATTGTAACTTGATATTGAATTTGTACTTGTTCAGGTTGTTTTTCTGGTTTTGTTGCTGGAAGGAATCTTCTGGAGCCTGGTAAGCTCCATCCACGAAAGCATTTCCAAAATCAGTTTGACTGAAGTTGAGGAGTTTGAGAAGTAGAATTTGTAACTTGATATTGAATTTGTACTGGCTCAGGTTGTTTTTCTGGTTTTGTTGCTGGAAGGAATCTTCTGGAGCCTGGTAAGCTCCATCCACGAAGGCATTTTCAAAATCAGTTTGACTAACGTTGAGGAGTTTGAGAAGTAGAAGTTGTAACTTGATATTGAATTTGTACTTGTTCAGGTTGTTTTTCTGGTTTTGTTGCTGGAAGGAATCTTCTGGAGCCTGGCAAGCTCCAGCCACGAAAGCATTTTCAAAATCAGTGTAACTAACGTTGAGGAGTTTGAGAAGTTGTATTTGTAACTTGATATTGAATTTGCACTTGTTCAGGTTGTTTTTCTGGTTTTGTTGCTGGAAGGAATCTTCTGGAGCCTGGTAAGCTCCATCCACGAAAGCATTTCCAAAATCAGTTTGACTGAAGTTGAGGAGTTTGAGAAGTAGAATTTGTAACTTGATATTGAAATTGTACTTGCTCAGATTGTTTTTCTGGTTTTGTTGCTGGAAGGAATCTTCTGGAGCCTGGTAAGCTCCATCCACGAAGGCATTTTCAAAATTAGTGTAACTAACGTTGAGGAGTTTAAGAAGTAGTAATTGTAACTTGATATTGAATTTGTACTTGTTCAGGTTGTTTTTCTGGTTTTGTTGCTGGAAGGAATCTTCTGGAGCCTGGCAAGCTCCAGCCACGAAAGCATTTTCAAAATCAGTGTAACTAACGTTGAGGAGTTTGAGAAGTTGTATTTGTAACTTGATATTGAATTTGCACTTGTTCAGGTTGTTTTTCTGGTTTTGTTGCTGGAAGGAATCTTCTGGAGCCTGGTAAGCTCCATCCACGAAAGCATTTTCAAAATCAGTTTGACTGAAGTTGAGGAGTTTGAGAAGTAGAAGTTGTAACTTGATATTGAATTTGTACTTGTTCAGGTTGTTTTTCTGGTTTTGTTGCTGGAAGGAATCTTCTGGAGCCTGGCAAGCTCCATCCACGAAAGCATTTTCAAAATCAGTGTAACTAACGTTGAGGAGTTTAAGAAGTAGTAATTGTAACTTGATATTGAATTTGTACTTGTTCAGGTTGTTTTTCTGGTTTTGTTGCTGGAAGGAATCTTCTGGAGCCTGGCAAGCTCCAGCCACGAAAGCATTTTCAAAATCAGTGTAACTAACGTTGAGGAGTTTGAGAAGTTGTATTTGTAACTTGATATTGAATTTGTACTTGGTCAGGTTGTTTTTCTGGTTTTGTTGCTGGAAGGAATCTTCTGGAGCCTGGTAAGCTCCATCCACGAAAGCATTTCCAAAATCAGTTTGACTGAAGTTGAGGAGTTTGAGAAGTAGAATTTGTAACTTGATATTGAATTTGTACTTGCTCAGATTGTTTTTCTGGTTTTGTTGCTGGAAGGAATCTTCTGGAGCCTGGTAAGCTCCATCCACGAAGGCATTTTCAAAATCAGTGTAACTAACGTTGAGGAGTTTGAGAAGTTGTATTTGTAACTTGATATTGAATTTGTACTTGTTCAGGTTGTTTTTCTGGTTTTGTTGCTGGAAGGAATCTTCTGGAGCCTGGCAAGCTCCATCCACGAAAGCATTTTCAAAATCAGTGTAACTAACGTTGAGGAGTTTAAGAAGTAGTAATTGTAACTTGATATTGAATTTGTACTTGTTCAGGTTGTTTTTCTGGTTTTGTTGCTGGAAGGAATCTTCTGGAGCCTGGCAAGCTCCATCCACGAAAGCATTTTCAAAATCAGTGTAACTAACGTTGAGGAGTTTGAGAAGTAGTAATTGTTACTTGATATTGAATTTGTACTTGTTCAGGTTGTTTTTCTGGTTTTGTTGCTGGAAGGAATCTTCTGGAGCCTGGCAAGCTCCATCCACGAAAGCATTTTCAAAATCAGTGTAACTAACGTTGGGGAGTTTGAGAAGTAGTATTTGTAACTTGATATTGAATTTGTACTTGTTCAGGTTGTTTTTTCTGGTTTTGTTGCTGGAAGGAATCTTCTGGAGCCTGGCAAGCTCCATCCACGAAAGCATTTTCAAAATCAGTGTAACTAACGTTGAGGAGTTTGAGAAGTAGTAATTGTAACTTGATATTGAATTTGTACTTGTTCAGGTTGTTTTTCTGGTTTTGTTGCTGGAAGGAATCTTCTGGAGCCTGGCAAGCTCCATCCACGAAGGCATTTTCAAAATCAGTTTGACTAACGTTGAGGAGTTTGAGAAGTAGAAGTTGTAACTTGATATTGAATTTGTACTTGTTCAGGTTGTTTTTCTGGTTTTGTTGCTGGAAGGAATCTTCTGGAGCCTGGTAAGCTCCATCCACGAAGGCATTTTCAAAATCAGTGTAACTAACGTTGAGGAGTTTGAGAAGTAGTAATTGTAACTTGATATTGAATTTGTACTTGTTCAGGTTGTTTTTCTGGTTTTGTTGCTGGAAGGAATCTTCTGGAGCCTGGCAAGCTCCATCCACGAAAGCATTTTCAAAATCAGTGTAACTAACGTTGAGGAGTTTGAGAAGTAGTAATTGTAACTTGATATTGAATTTGTACTTGTTCAGGTTGTTTTTCTGGTTTTGTTGCTGGAAGGAATCTTCTGGAGCCTGGCAAGCTCCATCCACGAAAGCATTTTCAAAATCAGTGTAACTAACGTTGAGGAGTTTAAGAAGTAGTAATTGTAACTTGATATTGAATTTGTACTTGTTCAGGTTGTTTTTCTGGTTTTGTTGCTGGAAGGAATCTTCTGGAGCCTGGCAAGCTCCAGCCACGAAAGCATTTTCAAAATCAGTGTAACTAACGTTGAGGAGTTTGAGAAGTTGTATTTGTAACTTGATATTGAATTTGCACTTGTTCAGCTTGTTTTTCTGGTTTTGTTGCTGGAAGGAATCTTCTGGAGCCTGGTAAGCTCCATCCACGAAAGCATTTCCAAAATCAGTTTGACTGAAGTTGAGGAGTTTGAGAAGTAGAATTTGTAACTTGATATTGAAATTGTACTTGCTCAGATTGTTTTTCTGGTTTTGTTGCTGGAAGGAATCTTCTGGAGCCTGGTAAGCTCCATCCACGAAGGCATTTTCAAAATCAGTGTAACTAACGTTGAGGAGTTTGAGAAGTAGTATTTGTAACTTGATATTGAATTTGTACTTGTTCAGGTTGTTTTTCTGGTTTTGTTGCTGGAAGGAATCTTCTGGAGCCTGGCAAGCTCCATCCACGAAAGCATTTTCAAAATCAGTGTAACTAACGTTGAGGAGTTTAAGAAGTAGTAATTGTAACTTGATATTGAATTTGTACTTGTTCAGGTTGTTTTTCTGGTTTTGTTGCTGGAAGGAATCTTCTGGAGCCTGGCAAGCTCCAGCCACGAAAGCATTTTCTAAATCAGTGTAACTAACGTTGAGGAGTTTGAGAAGTAGAAGTTGTAACTTGATATTGAATTTGTACTTGTTCAGGTTGTTTTTCTGGTTTTGTTGCTGGAAGGAATCTTCTGGAGCCTGGCAAGCTCCAGCCACGAAAGCATTTTCAAAATCAGTGTAACTAACGTTGAGGAGTTTGAGAAGTAGAATTTGTAACTTGATATTGAAT
Organism: Aedes albopictus; assembly: GCF_035046485.1. Lineage (NCBI taxonomy): Eukaryota > Metazoa > Arthropoda > Insecta > Diptera > Culicidae > Aedes > Aedes albopictus. Next base: position 103,076,946 of record NC_085136.1, read on the forward strand.
TTGTACTTGCTCAGATTGTTTTTCTGGTTTTGTTGCTGGAAGGAATCTTCTGGAGCCTGGTAAGCTCCATCCACGAAGGCATTTTCAAAATCAGTGTAACTAACGTTGAGGAGTTTGAGAAGTAGTATTTGTAACTTGATATTGAATTTGTACTTGTTCAGGTTGTTTTTCTGGTTTTGTTGCTGGAAGGAATCTTCTGGAGCCTGGCAAGCTCCATCCACGAAAGCATTTTCAAAATCAGTGTAACTAACGTTGAGGAGTTTAAGAAGTAGTAATTGTAACTTGATATTGAATTTGTACTTGTTCAGGTTGTTTTTCTGGTTTTGTTGCTGGAAGGAATCTTCTGGAGCCTGGCAAGCTCCATCCACGAAAGCATTTTCAAAATCAGTGTAACTAACGTTGAGGAGTTTGAGAAGTAGTAATTGTTACTTGATATTGAATTTGTACTTGTTCAGGTTGTTTTTCTGGTTTTGTTGCTGGAAGGAATCTTCTGGAGCCTGGTAAGCTCCATCCACGAAAGCATTTTCAAAATCAGTTTGACTGAAGTTGAGGAGTTTGAGAAGTAGAATTTGTAACTTGATATTGAATTTGTACTTGTTCAGGTTGTTTTTCTGGTTTTGTTGCTGGAAGGAATCTTCTGGAGCCTGGTAAGCTCCATCCACGAAGGCATTTTCAAAATCAGTGTAACTAACGTTGGGGAGTTTGAGACGTAGTATTTGTAACTTGATATTGAATTTGTACTTGTTCAGGTTGTTTTTCTGGTTTTGTTGCTGGAAGGAATCTTCTGGAGCCTGGTAAGCTCCATCCACGAAGGCATTTTCAAAATCAGTGTAACTAACGTTGGGGAGTTTGAGAAGTAGTATTTGTAACTTGATATTGAATTTGTACTTGTTCAGGTTGTTTTTTCTGGTTTTGTTGCTGGAAGGAATCTTCTGGAGCCTGGCAAGCTCCATCCACGAAAGCATTTTAAAATCAGTGTAACTAACGTTGAGGAGTTTGAGAAGTAGTAATTGTAACTTGATATTGAATTTGTACTTGTTCAGGTTGTTTTTCTGGTTTTGTTGCTGGAAGGAATCTTCTGGAGCCTGGCAAGCTCCAGCCACGAAAGCATTTTCAAAATCAGTGTAACTAACGTTGAGGAGTTTGAGAAGTTGTATTTGTAACTTGATATTGAATTTGCACTTGTTCAGGTTGTTTTTCTGGTTTTGTTGCTGGAAGGAATCTTCTGGAGCCTGGTAAGCTCCATCCACGAAAGCATTTCCAAAATCAGTTTGACTGAAGTTGAGGAGTTTGAGAAGTAGAATTTGTAACTTGATATTGAATTTGTACTTGCTCAGATTGTTTTTCTGGTTTTGTTGCTGGAAGGAATCTTCTGGAGCCTGGTAAGCTCCATCCACGAAGGCATTTTCAAAATCAGTGTAACTAACGTTGAGGAGTTTGAGAAGTAGTATTTGTAACTTGATATTGAATTTGTACTTGTTCAGGTTGTTTTTCTGGTTTTGTTGCTGGAAGGAATCTTCTGGAGCCTGGCAAGCTCCAACCACGAAGGCATTTTCAAAATCAGTGTAACTAACGTTGAGGAGTTTAAGAAGTAGTAATTGTAACTTGATATTGAATTTGTACTTGTTCAGGTTGTTTTTCTGGTTTTGTTGCTGGAAGGAATCTTCTGGAGCCTGGCAAGCTCCAGCCACGAAAGCATTTTCAAAATCAGTGTAACTAACGTTGAGGAGTTTGAGAAGTTGTATTTGTAACTTGATATTGAATTTGCACTTGTTCAGGTTGTTTTTTCTGGTTTTGTTGCTGGAAGGAATCTTCTGGAGCCTGGTAAGCTCCATCCACGAAAGCATTTTCAAAATCAGTGTAACTAACGTTGGGGAGTTTGAGAAGTTGTATTTGTAACTTGATATTGAATTTGTACTTGTTCAGGTTGTTTTTGTTCTGGTTTTGTTGCTGGAAGGAATCTTCTGGAGCCTGGCAAGCTCCATCCACGAAAGCATTTTCAAAATCAGTGTAACTAACGTTGAGGAGTTTAAGAAGTAGTAATTGTAACTTGATATTGAATTTGTACTTGTTCAGGTTGTTTTTCTGGTTTTGTTGCTGGAAGGAATCTTCTGGAGCCTGGCAAGCTCCATCCACGAAAGCATTTTCAAAATCAGTGTAACTAACGTTGAGGAGTTTGAGAAGTAGTAATTGTACCTTTATATTGAATTTGTACTTGTTCAGGTTGTTTTTCTGGTTTTGTTGCTGGAAGGAATCTTCTGGAGCCTGGCAAGCTCCATCCACGAACGCATTTTCAAAATCAGTGTGACTAACGTTGAGGAGTTTGAGAAGTAGAATTTATAACTTAATATTGAATGTGTACTTGTTCAGGTTGTTTTTCTGATTTTGTTGCTGGAAGGAATCTTCTGGAGCCTGGTAAGCTCCATCCACGAAAGCATTTTCAAAATCAGTTTGACTGAAGTTGAGGAGTTTGAGAAGTAGAAGTTGTAACTTGATATTGAATTTGTACTTGTTCAGGTTGTTTTTCTGGTTTTGTTGCTGGAAGGAATCTTCTGGAGCCTGGCAAGCTCCATCCACGAAAGCATTTTCAAAATCAGTTTGCCTGAAGTTGAGAAGTAGAATGTGTAAGGTGGCATTGAATTTGTACTTGTTGAGGTTGTTTTTCTGGTTTTGATGTTTGAAGGAATCTACTGGAGCCTGGTAAGCTCCATCCACGAAAGCGTATTTAAAATCAGTTTGACAGAAATTGAGGAGTTTTAAAAGTAGAATTTGTAACTTGATATTGAATTTGTACTTGTTCAGGTTGTTTTTCTGATTGTGTTGCTGGAAGGAATCTTCTGGAGCCTGGTAAGCTCCATCCATGAAAGCATTTTCCAAATCAGTTTGACTGAAGTTGTGGAGTTTTAGAAATAGAATTTGTAACTTGATATTGAATTTGTACTTGTTCAGATTGTTTTTTAGGTTTTGTAGCTTGAAGGATTCTTCTGGAGCCTGGTAAGCTCCAACCGCAAAAGCATGCTCAAAATCAGTTTCACTGAAGTTAAGGAATTTGAGAAGTAGAGCCTGTAAAGTAACAATGGGTTAACACTTTTCATGTTGTGTTTCTGATTTTGATGCTTGAAATACTCTTCTGGAGTCTGGCAAGCTCCATCCACGGTATTATTTTCATAATCAGTGGTCAGGTAGTTAACACAATGCATGGATGTATTTAAACAGGGTGGTAAGTAGTGTTTTAAATTTATTTAATGATTAATGTTCTTATCTTTTCAGAGTTAACACATCATAGTTCGCGCACTCAAAATGTAGGACAACATTTTTTGTTTATAATAATAATTATACGATTAAATATATTTGCAAATATTTAAATCAGGAGTAGAAGAGGAGAAGGATGTAGAAATAGGGAGTTGGGCATTATTAAATTTAAATGCATGTTAGTTTCAAAAGCGCACAACAATTTCCATCGGTGTATTCATTGAGAGGCTGTATGCACACCGAAATTCTACTCAATGATGCGATTGACGAAAAGCGAGCCGTTCGAAATCCTACTCTGAGCTAGAGCGCTGGTTGTCGGGAAAAAAAGAAGGGGATCGGACAATAAACTAAGGGAAGAAAGAGAAAGATGATTGGGATGAATGACTCGGTTGGTCGAATATGATTTCAGTTTGGAGAACGTTGTGGTGGTGGATCTAAGCGAACAGAATAAAAAAAAAAAAATTGAATTTGAAAATGAAAGTGATTTTTCGTTATTTTAATTAAGAAATCCTACACTTATATGAAGAAAAAAAGCTAGCTAGGAAAAGATACAACCAATGTTCAACTGTAGATAACCTGTGCGCCATTGGCGTAGCTAGGGGGGGTTCCAAGGGTGCCTGGCACCCCCTAGAACAAATTTGGCACCCCCTAGAATTTTTCCTTGGCAGTCACCTAAAATTAAAAATTTCGCACAATAAATTTCATATTTATTGATGGCACATTCGAATAAAACTTAAACACACCCAGAATTACTTATATACCTGTGGTACGTTTTGGCGTTTTGGATGTTGCTAAGAACAATCAACAGACTTCTCCATGGATTCCTCCAGAAATACCGTTATCTATTTATACAGTGATTTCTCTAGGCTTTCTTTATGGATTCCTCTCGTTATTTCTTTAATAAACTTCCCTCAGGATTCTCCAGGCAATTCTGATGGGGTTGTACAATCTATAAATTTCTGTAGATAATGATCCAGCAATTTCTTGTAGGATTTCTTTCGAAGTTCTTACTATGGTGCTTTTTGGAATTCTTCTAGGGATTCTTCTAAAAATTTCTCTTGGGATTTCTTCAGGAATTCCTGGTGGGATTATTTACGACAACCTTCCTGGATCCGAAGTTCCTCCGGTGATTCTTCTAGGAATTCCTGCAAAGATTTTATTCAGAGATTTTTCCAGAAATTTCTCATGAAATTCCTCCAGGAGCTTACATTGGCTTATATATAGGATTCCAGCCATTTCAATTAGAACTCCTCCAAAAACTCTCACCATGGTACCTTCAGGAATTCTACTAGGGAAGTTCTATCGAAAATTCTTCCAGAAAATCACTCTGGGATTTTTCTAAAAATCTCTTCGGTGATTCTTCCAGAGATTTCTTCGAGGATTCAACCAAGACTTCCTCCAGAGGGTCTTCCGGAAATTCCATAGGGGATTTCTCCAAGAACTTCCATTGGCCTTCCTCCATGCATTCCAGCTGGAATTGTTCAAGCAATTCCCATAAAGACTTCTTTAGAAATACAGGGGATAGACAAAATGATCGGGACAGGCAAATTGTTCCCTTCCAAAAAAATTTTCAAATAGCTGTAACTTTTCGAAAAGTGCAACAAATGTTCCTAAATTTTCACTATAAGTTGATCAACTAGTTGTGTATCAGTGGACAAAATTTGGAAAAGATCGGACTACATATTCTGCACAAAGTTGTAAACATTCTAGTAAAAGGTAATTATCCGATTGCCAACTTTGAGATGTTATATCTCCGGATTCAATGAACCGAATGTAATGAAATTTTGACCATTTATGACTTATATAATGAGCTTTGAAAAACTTTTGACTTAACTTAAAATTTTGAATACGGAAGAAAATTATGACGATAAGATTATTTTTCTAATAAAACACCTTTTTTTTTAATTTCAGCATCGTTTCAAAATTCAAAATGCTAATTATAGTTCATTTAAATTCCCTCTAATTGTCTTAAATATAAACATATTTTGAAAGAAAGTAACAACATAGTCGGCTCGGAAATTCATTGTAAAAGTATGGTATGCATATTAAAAATAGACCAACTTACCAAAAAAATTGTTAATAATTTCAAGTTGAGTCAAACGTTTCTCAGAGCTCCTTATATAGGTCATAAATGGTCAAAATTTCGTTGCATTCGGTTCATTGAAACCGGAGATATAACTGCTCAAAGTTGGCTATCGGATAATTCTACCTTTTTCTCGGGGCCAAGGGCTGAAAGGCTCTTTAATAAAGACAAATCAATCAATCAATACCTTTTTCTAAAATGCTTACAACTTCCTGCAAAATAGTGCGATATTTTCCAAATTTTGTGCATTGATACACAACTAGTAGATCAACTTACAGTGAAATTTTGAGAATATTTGATTACCTTTTCGAAAAGTCAATTTCGAAAAGGCAAAAAATTACATTTTTTAAGAGTGAAAATTTTGCCAGTCCCGATCATTTTGTCTATCCCCTGTACTTCCAGGGATTTCACCTGGCATACTTACTTGCGGCAATACTTTCGGGAAATCTTCCTGAGATTTCTCCAGAAATTCCTCCTGAGATTCCATCAGGGCTTCCTTCAGTATATTTCTACCGATTCTTTCAAGGAGAACTGTAGGTATTGCCCCAGGCATTTGTTAGAGGATTTCTCTTAGGATACCCCCGGCATTCCTGATTCTAGGATTTCTCTTCAAGTATACCTCCCGGAATTCATCCAGATTCGCGTTTCCCAAACTCCGAGTTCGTGGCGCACCAGCCAGCCTCTGGCAGCCTCGCTAAAAGGAGTACAAAAAACGAGCCTGCAACACGTGGGGGCGCCACAAAAACTGATTTTGAGTAGCGCTGCTCCAGATATTCCAGCTGGGATTCCTTTAGCAATTCCCGCGGTTCTTCCAGCTATTAATAAATTCTAACTGTGGTAGTTCATAAATTATGCTACGGAATCTTCTAGAGCATTCTCTTGACTTTTTTGCTGGGATCTTTCCAGGTAATCTTCCTGGAATTCTTGCAGAAATTTCTTTGGTTGTCCTACCAGAGATTTCTCCAAGGACTCATTCAAGAATTCCTCCAGAGATTTTATTCAAAGATTCCTCCAGAAGTTCCTCGTGGAATTCCTGCAGAAACTGCCTTTGGCCTTCCTCCAAGAATACCTCAAACAACTCCTCCTGCGGTTCTTCCAGCAATTCCTTCGGAAATTCTTATCATGATACGTCCAGAAATTCTTCTAGTGATTCCTTTACGAATTTATCCTAGCATTATAGCTGGAATTCTTCCGGGAAATCTTCCTGACATTTCTTCAGAAATTCCTTCTGCGATTCCTTCAGGGCCTTCTCTATAGATTCTTTCAGAATACCTCTACAGGTTCTTGCAGGTACTTCTCTAGACATTTCAAGGATTTTTTCTTTGGATTCCCCCAGGCACTCCTAATGGGGGTTCTCTATAAATTCCTGAATAGTTTCCTCCAGCCATTCCTCCTAGGAATTCTGCTGCGATTTCTACAATGACACACCCCAGAGTGCATTTAATAATACCTGTTGAGATTTTTCTCTATGACTTTTTCAGAACCTTTCCGATGATTACTCCAGGAATTTTTATCGAAGATATTTTATCCAAAGATTCTTTCATAAATTTCTCATGGGTTTTCCAGCAATTCCATCTAGGACTCCTCCAGAATTACTTATTGTAATACCTCCCTGAACTCTTCTAGAATTCTCCAGGGTTTTCTTCAAACACTTCCTGGGATTGTTCAAGGCAATCTTTCTATGAGCCTCGCAGAAGTACCTTCGGCATTTCCTCCTGGAAAACCCAAAGGTTGTTTTTTCCTGGGATTTCTCCAAATATTTCTTATTGAACTCCTCCAGGAAATACTCTTGTCTTTCATCCAGGAACTCCTCCTGAGATTCCATAAGCGATTCCTGCTGCTTCTAATGTTTCAGGAATGCCTCCTAGGTCTCCTCCAGAAATTCTCATTGTGATACTTGCAGGAATCTCTCTAGGGATTTTTCCTGGCATTCTTGCTAGGATTCTTCTAGGTAGTTTTCCTAGGATACTTCCAGAAATGCCTTCGATTCTTCCAGGGATTTGTCTAAAGTCTTATCCAGGAATTCCTCTAGAGTTTTTATTCGTGGATTACTATAGAAATTAATCACGGTATTACTTCTGGAAATCCTTTTGGGCTTCTTCAAGGAATTCCAGTAGAAATCTTTAAAGGAATCCCTAAACGAATTTCGGTATTAGTTGGTTTTTCCAGAGAAATCCTAGGAGGTATTACCAGAGAAATCTCTAGTGAAATCCTATAGGAATGTACGGGAAAAACTTGTAATTACTTAGAAGGCACAGAATTGACAAATTGAGAGATGAATTTGCGAAAAAACGCGTTCTGGTGGGATTCGAACCTACGACTCCGTATTCGCCAGACCGTAGTACATAAGGCCATTTCTTTGAGGATTCCTTCGGCATGGTTGTTTTTTATGAAAATTTCTGCGGTAGATCCATTAGAATTTCATCAGCAATTTCTTTGGTTTTTTTCTATAATTTCAATGGCTATTCCTCTGAAATTATTTCAGCAATTTCTTTTTCAGTTATTTTGCAAATTTATTAGGCCATTTTATCGTAATTATTTTTCAAATTCTTGCTTCCAAAAATTATTAAATTTAAAAATCAGAAATTCTCAACTGGTCTTGGTCAAAGAAAATCCTATGAAATTCACGAAAAACTTACTGACAAATTCCCAAAGAAATTGCCGGAAAAAAAATCCAAGTAGGTAGTTAAGTTCAAACTGGAAATACAAATTCCATGTATTTCATTTTTCCCGCGACGCAGTATATCATTATACTAAGAAATTGAGGGTGGATCGGTATTTCTTTTACAAAAAAAAAGCAACCTGGAAGCCACTGAAACTGGCACCCCCTAGGCACCCCTTAGGAAAAAATCCTAGATACGCCAATGCTGTGCGCACTACAAAAGGCAAACGCGAAATTCCTTAGAGAGAAAAAATTGCTGATGAGAGAGAAGATCGAAGAGATTACTAAACACATTGATCCAAGGGATACAAAAGGAAACTGGAAGTTAGTAAAAAATTTGAAGAGCAGACACGAAGACAAACCAAAGAACAATATCATTCTTACGACCAAGGAGGCGGCCAAGCAGTTTTTGGAAGCCAACTTCAGGATAGTGCCAGTTGCCCTTCAACAAAGTGCTCATTATCAAGCAGAAGAAGCGGGAAACCTCATAACCCTAGATAGCTTAAACAAATTTCTGGAGAGTAAGAAAAAAACATTCAGCCCCAGGCACAGATGGTATCACTTACAGTATGCTGAGGCAACTCAGTACGGACGCCAAGTTAAAGATCATAGAGGAACTCAACCAGTGTTGAGAATACTCACTTGCAAGAGTGATACTCACTTGCTTCTGTCTCAGTCCAGAAGCATGCTATCAAAAAATGATGTTTGAGAGGCTTTTAGATTGTAGTTTAATCTAAAAGTTTGCCGAATAAAGTAAAGATCGCAGACGCATACCAAAGTTGTGAGAGAGCTGTGAGTACGAGGTGAGTAAAATTCGTGTAATTCATACTCACCTTGTACTCACAGCTCTCTCACGGTTTTGATATGCATCTGCGACCTTAACTTTATTCGGCAAACTTTTAGATTAAACTACAATCTAAAAGTCCTTCGAACATCATTTTTTGATAGCATGCTTCTGGACTGAGATAGAAGCAAGTGAGTATAACTTTTTGCTTGTGAGTATTCCCAACACTAAACTCAACAATTACTACAGAGCCGGTCACCTACCAGACCACCTTAAAGAAGTGAGACTGATTCCAATTCTCAAGGCAGGTCGAGACCCAGAGGACAACACCGCTTATCGACCCATAGCAATGCTACCAACACTAGCGAAGGCAGTAAATGGGAATGTTTTGACGAGGATTAAAACACACGTGAGCGGGAATCATTTGCTACCTGAGTTATCATTTGGTTTCCAAACGCAAAAATCAACCGAAGACTGTTTGGAGTTTGCCACGAACTTCATAATGGAAGGTAAACGGAAAGGTCAGGTTTGCATAGGAGTATTCTTCGACTTCTCCAATGCATTTAATACGGTAGTAGTGGAAAAGCTAATAGAAATATTGGAAGAGATGAGCTTTCCAGCAGACGTCACGAGATGGGTAGCAAACTTCTTGTATAACCGAAAGTTGATACTGCAAACTGATGAAGGAAGAGTGGAAATGAGCGTCTCGCAAGGATTACCCCAAGGAGATGTCCTTTCTCCAATGTTGTTTAACTTGTATACCGCGAAACTCCACAGCAACATGGACGACGATGTAGTTACTATCCAATTTGCGGACGATTTTTTCAAAATCGTAAGGGGAAGAACACGTGACGAGGCAATAACGAAAGCATAAACAGAAATAAATAACTTTGCAAGCATATGCTCTGGACTTAATCTGCAGTTGAACGAGGCCAAAACAAAAGCCATACTGTTCACAGCGGCAAACGTAGAACTGATGTTGAAGGTTGGCGATGTGGTTATAGAAACGGTTCGCAACTACAAGTATCTGGGAATATACGTGGACAAAAACCTATCCTACGGAACACACATCAGGACCATGAAAGAGAGGATAACAGATCGACAAAACATGCTTAAAATCATTGGAAGCATTAAGAAAGGTGCCACCCCCCGAGTTATGACTATGTTTCATAAAGCGCTCTATGGAAACTACATTCTCTACGGGTCATCTGTATACGGAAGAACACCAAAAACGTATCAAAATATGCTGGAGGTATCAAACAGACAATGCCAACGAATTGCCACAGGATGCACCAAGACAACTCCGACGAACACACTGGCAGCACTAAGTAACGAGAAACCGTTACACTTCACTCGGGAATACCACACCAAAAAAAAGGATAATAAAACATATAAAAAGGCAGGATCCCATAGGAGAGCAGTTAATGCAGCTGGCGCGAACAGGAGGAACACCAGAAGATGTTTCGTACACATTCATGGAAAAGATTTTCATGGAGAATGTGGATCAGATGTTGAACGTTTATCACAACCGAAGAAACACCGTAAAAGAAAGAGAAGTTTTGATTGAAACACTAGTGGATGGCATGCAGTTCTCCAAAAACAACCTAGCTCCAAGTACTACAAGACAGATAACAACAAACATGATCCAGAACAAGTATCCCGAATAAAACGGTATTATACATGAATAATTGAATGTATGATTTTCTTATTATTCGTGTTATCATAAACTGGATTATAAATCGATGATACGATTGATCATATCGCTGATAGCAGTTATCGTTTTAGGAGTTTTAATGATAGACCGAATGGGTTGTTAAGTATCGTTACCATTCAAAAATGGCATTATTCTCGAACAAAAATTTTGCGAAATTATACGTATTATAATCACTTTATCAATTTTATGATACGGCGAATAATAAAAACAAAACGAAAATATTTCAGCAAATCTGCTTTACCGACCGAAAAAATGTGCACACCCCTGTGGGCTCTTTCGGACACTGTCAAGTGTATCTACACGGAGAGACGAAACTACCCAAAAGTGAGTTCTATCCACCCAACTTCGGGGTTGCGTGCGTCAAGCCAATTTTGAGTTGATGGAATCGATGTTTTTGTTGGGTTGTTCCCGCTAGCTTCCATGTGAAAAAAATACCTAATTTTAAGTTTTTTCCACCCAACCGAAATTTTGACTAGGTTGTATTCACTCAAATTTGAGTACTGTGCTAGAAACTCAGTTTTGGCTTGACGCACGGAACTGCAAAAGTTGGGCTGTTTCTCTCTTCACTCTCTGACAACAACAGAAAGAGCGCATGAAAAGGGAGATGAAAAAGAACTCAAAATTAAGTTTAAAAGTACCTAATTTTGAGTTTTTTAGTTTCTCCGTGTACGATTGTGTGAATCATTGTTTATATTCGCGGCGTTTTTTATCTTTTGGGTAGGGAATCGAACCGAGTGAAGTTGACGTGGTCGAGATTAATGTAGTAACTCTTCGCGCTACACCAAACGCAAGCAGTGTTCGCGGTACATTGAAACTCATAGAAGTTAAAAAACAAAAAAGAAATTAGTGGTAATCTAGGTGGTAATCAACGGCACCAAGGAAGATCTCAAATAGGAATTTTCTGAGAGGAAAAGGGATATTTGGGCGGCATCAACATTCTGCTGCAGCCGCAAAAGCAACCAGTGAAGGACGGATGAAGGTAAGCTTTCTAGTGCATTTGTGGAAATTAGAGAAAGCCAGCTGCTGACACGAAAAAAGGCTACGGAACCAGTGGTAGATTTTGGTGAAAAACTCCCCACTAGAGAAAAAAATGAATCATCACACTGCAGTATTGTTGTGCTCGGAGATCTCGGAAGTGCTCAATTTCGTCACTGCTGAGGAAACAGTAATGCACATTATCTTATTTACGTGCGGTACTGTTGTTTTCACATTGAAAAAAATCCGAGGAACAAGCCACAAAAGTAGTATCAACTACTACCTAAACAAAAAGGTATTATTAGAAATTTTTCATATATAATTGCATGTATCGTTATCATAAGTGGTATGATATTCGAAAAGTTTTGTATGATGGTAATTTTTCATCTTTAATCATTGCATCATAAAACTACTATTGCTTCTATAATAATCATTCCACTTATGAACGTCTTATAATATGTACGATACCATAAATTGTAAATTTCTATGCGGGATATCTACTGGGAACACATCTATACACTCAGAATAATTAACATATTAAATATAAGTGCCCTGCACTGAGATTGTGACCAATTGCTTTTGCACTTAAAAAATAAGTGCAACACTATCAAAACTTTGTCAATTCAGTCAAGATTAATTTTATGTGCGAACCTTTTGCTTTGTAAAAATCAAATTATGGGTTTTCAATCGTGAGGCACATGGTTCCTATTACAAAGAATAACAAAATTATTGGCAGTAGGAGTTGGCTTTGAAATAAAAATAAATGATAATTTGGAAGAATCTGCGATCGAACAGTTATAAATAACTTTTCAGATAATTTTCTAAGATTGATTTTGGAAAATAATTAACCAGCTCGATCACAGGTTATGCCAAACTTGATTTGTTATGCAACACTAAATAAAGAGCGTAGTTGACGATTGTTACAAAATATGTTTTAATTATAAGCCATTGCGCACTTAATCTGCCGATCCACCGACGACACCACGGCCAACGAAGATGATGGACCAGTGAGATCCGCAGATGCCACGATGAGTTCCCGCTGGCTACCGGTCAAAAAGTACGTCTCAATCGCCCGTCCAACCCGTAGCTTCCAAATCGTTTACGATTTCGGCCTGATGGGTGACGGTGCACCGTCACATGGAGAAGCGGTCGATGTGCAATTCTCGACGCAATTCTATCGAAAATACAAAAGATATGTGTATTTTGGAAAGGATTTCAAAGTTCCAAGTGGACTACTTACCTTCAAAAACAAGAAGCAGCACGATCGGCAAATTTCCTGAGCACCTTGATGTTGAAAGAGATCTTTTTTCGGAGCAAAACGTGGGTCTTCTGCGCGCGCCATGCTCGTTTCGCGTTTGTTATGCTTGTGTTTGGATTTTAAGTTGACAGGGTTGCTTATTAAGTTGTTGCACTCTAAATTTATTATAAGACAAATCAAATTTAACATAGTAACTTTTAATTCTCATTAGATGCACATAGAATCATTTTTCTCTCTCTCGTTCGTCATCTATGTGCTTTTTGCACTTAGATTCTATCAGTAAAATGATATGAGTGTACTGACGCATCAAAGTCAGAAACAGGATGTGCCATAGGGGCGCTTATCGAAGGAAACGGTACAGAGATTAGCATGAGACTGGAACACAACTGCTGCATTATGACAGCAGAAATTCTGGCGATTTGGATGGCATCGATCGAAGCACCAACATCACAAAACACAGTTATCTTCACGGACTCGCAATCGGCATGCTGGTATCTAATCAACCAAGCAGGCCAGGAATATGTAGATCAAATATCACAGGAGATTCTAGAAAACATGGTTAGGAAACGGATAACTCTGCAATGGATACCAGCCCATGTAGGAATAAGAGGTAATGAAAGAGCAGATGAGTTGGCAAAAGGTGGTCTAAACAATCCAGCGGTCATTCGTAATAAACTATTGTGGCACGACATCATATGCAACTTGAAAAAAGATCTGCAGCAAACAACGGAAGATTGGTATCGGCGAATAGCACTCGAGGAAGGAAAAGGTCGAAAGTTCTTCGACATAATGGAACATTTTCCAACGAAACCTTGGTACTGGAACAAAAAGCTGAACGGAGAGGACGTAAGACTCCTTAACAGAATTATGTCCGGACACGACTACTCCAATTTTTGGCTGGCGAAGCTAAAAATCCAGGAAAGCGAGGAATGTGACCTTTGTGAAGAGTTAGACACGACAGAACATGCCCTACTACATTGCATCAAATATGGACACATTAGAAATCACTTCGATTGGGAAACGTACCGAAACCTGAAGGAATTGATAGGAGAAATGGAAGAAGACAAATTGAAGCAAATCGTGAAATTCGTTAAAATGGCTAGATTGAAGCCATGAATTTTACCACAATCAAAAATACCAGAGGGTAGCTACTGGCGGATATGAGGCACTGTACCTCAAGCCATAAACGGAAAAACCCAACAACAACAACAACAACAACAACAAAGACAACGTAGCAACCATAGCCAATATTGTCTATCCGGTTGGAATCAAGACCGACATTCAATCAAAAATTGCCATTTTCTTGGTCCACAAGTGTCGCAACTGTTTCGCATCTAGTGCGCTGTGTTGCTGACAACAACGGGAAGGATGCGCACTACCTTTGACATGATTTAAAAACGTCGCGAGTTGGGTCGCGTCGCGACTTGATTGTGCGAAGTCCGGTTTGGTGGCGGCCCGACAATATCACCGCCAACCTAGGATTCGAAAGCTCCCACTGACATCGGGTTACTTGTTAGAAAATCTTACCGCATTTGGTGTTCCCGCATTTGATATTTGCATTTTGAATGCACACAGCAATATGTAGCAGAAATACTAAGGTATCGCGCCACTTGGGCGGCGGCTTCTGTATTCGTCTGTTTTCCACTTTAACTCAGTCAATTTTGAACCAATGGGGCACGTTCGGTGTAGTACTAGATTTGTAGTAATGAGCTGAATTTCAGTATGGTGAGAAGGTCAATTCTCCGTTTTTGCAATGAAATGGTGCAAAAAGCGTGGGTATTATGATTCCTTGCCTAATTTGATGATGTTTGAGTAAAACTTTGGATAACTATGTTGTTTATGTTGCAAGAATGGAGAAAAAAACAACACTGTTGCCCACAATTTTGCTCATAAGGCATCAAATTAGGCAAGGAATCATAATACCCACACTTGTTGTGTCATTTCATTGCATAAACGGAGAATTTACCTTCTCACCATACTAAAATTCAGCTCATTACTACAAATCTAGTACTTCACCGATTTGTCCTATTGACTTGAAATGTTGTACACGGGTAGATACTATACCTATCTCACCACATTCAAAAAGTTGTGTCGATTGGTTCAAATTTGACTGAGTTATAGTGGAAAACAGACGAATATAGAAGCCACCGCCCAAGTGGCGCGATTCCCTAGCTTAGATATTTTTTTCTTATCAGGAGGTTAAATGAAATCTTTGAGGTCCAAATACATTCTCAATGTATTTCCTTGGGTGAATAAAATTATTGTTTTCACGCATTCCCTGGACAACCAAATGTATTATAATGGTCGTGTACGGGAAGAGATCCGGCCAGATCCCAGACCAAGCACAAGGCATCCTTCCTTTTAGAACTATTGTAAATTGCTTCGCATTCCACTGCTCCATGCTTGAAAAGATACACACCACAAAGTTGTAGAAAATGTATTGTTGGACAGTTTCGGTCGTATTTTGGCCCAATTTGCATTCGATTGCAATGAGCCTCTACCAATTCTTTTGCAAAAATGTATTCACAGCTGCCAATAAAACTTTGATCCTGTCAATCGTGCCTAAAATTACAAAAAAGTAATAAAAAATGAGAAACTTAGAATCTTGAAACGGTCAACTACAAACATTTGTGAAAACTTTTGACAGTTGAATCAACAACCTACATTTTCAGCCTACTCAGATCTACAGTAGACGTTCGGTAACTGCAACATGTTTACGTTTCACTTAGCGAATGAAATTCGATAACTGCAACAACTGACAGACGCCAAAGAACTGTCAGTTTCTGCAGAATGCAGCCAATTTGCATTTGAAAAACATCGCACTGCAGCGAAAGTGCATGCGATAAACATCGCATCGCTGTTGACATTTCATTTTGAAGGATAGCGGTGCGATAACTGCAAAATTGTTGCCCTTAGCGGACTTGTAGTTAAAAAGCATTGCAGTTAAACCGTTTGCACCGAGCGAACGTCTACTGTACTAAAGTATTGTTTCCAGTTCAAAACCGAATTAGCGACATTTCTTCTTTGACTTCCGCTGCTTTTGCCTTGCGTTAAACACAATGTCGGAAGTGGGGCGCTGTATAGAGCACCAGGTGTACAATACAGCGCCCTACTTCCGACATTGTTTAACGCAAGGCAAAAGCAGCGGAAGTCAAAGAAAAAATGTCGCTAATTCGGTTTTGAACTAGAAACATAATATTTATACAACGTTTTTGTTTTGCAGTGCTGAAAATGATTTAATTTAGACCTATCTAGATTCAATGTCATCGAATATCTTCGAAAAAGGCAATTAATATTCATCACCCGATTCATCATGAAAACATGGGATTACATGTGCGATGTAAAGATCGAGTTTTGCAACGAGTTGCAAAACATTTTTGCAATGAAAAAAAAAAAAAATAATACTAGAATATGATCATTTCCATCGTGCTTCGCGGTGGTTCGGTGGAAATGGTCATGTGTTCCATCATGCTAGACACTAAATTTTGATCAAGGGGAACTTATTGACCTCAAAGTTGGCCTCAAATCCTTCCAAAGTAAGCTGAATGATATGGCCATGTTTCAGGCATTTTGGCCGACAAAAACCCCCCACGAAAAAGAGAACAAACCTGCCGATAATATCCAACGTCACCCTATTAGGCATTCAAAATGAGTCATGTTTAGAAGTACACCACGAATAATACTTTTTATGTTTAGAATTATGAGTCAAAATATTTAATATTCGAACGTGCTCTGAATTAAGTTTTCGTAAGAAATCAGTGTATTAGTTATTAGAAGACATTTTTTTAGTGTCATCCTTAGTTTGTTTGTTAAAAAAATTATATCTCTTGAACCATTGGTAAGAAACAAAAATAGGGTGACGAAGGGTATTATCGGCAGGTTTGTTCTCTTCGTCATAGGGGTTTTTTGTGGGCGAATTGCCTGAAATTTGGGAATATAACTCAGCTTGGTTGAGAAGGATTTGAGGCCAACTATGAGACCAACAGGTTTCAAAAAACCCCCCAAGACGAAGAGAACAAAACTGCCGAAAATACGTAAGTTCCCCTATGTTAATTGTGATCTGACGTTATGGAAGGACCGGATTAAAATAAATAGAAACTTTAATGCAAATGTACTTTTGACTTCCATATCAGGATGAAAATTTCCAAAACTATCAACACGGTGCCTTTTTGAAGACTTTCAATCTGATGCAAAAACTTGATTGTCCCAAAATCCGATGTTGAATATTTTATATTGACGACGTGCCGGTTGTAGATTATCATTTTCTTTATCATCGCCTCCATCCGTATCCAAACGTTTTACAATTGTATAGTTCTTAAGTGTACATATTTTATTAAAAATATTTTCTGCTGTTTCAAAAATTTATCCCTGAAGCAGGTGAAGAAACCCAAACTCTGCAATTTGCGGCTTAAGCCTGGCTCAGCGCTGCTAAGCCACCTCAGAGCACCGCTTAAAATAAGCCACACTTAACGTAAACCGTAGCTTTATTAAACCGGGTTTAGTGGTTAAGCCGAAGTGAAGAAATCGAAAAAAAGTTAAGCCCGGCTTAAAATTTTGCAGAGCCTGGTTTAAAATTTAAGCCCGGGTGAAGAAATCGGCCCTTAGAGCATCGCCACGGGAGTCCTCATCGCTATCCCTATTATACCACTCCTTTTCGGGTTCTATTTTAGGATAGCACCCCACCAGTGGTTTCTATTTTGTGTTTAGGGACTTCAAAAACATATTGATTTTCCACCGTGCGTTGCTAAAAGTGGTTCTCATTTTTCATCGGACGTAGTATTTAGGAAGTTAAAGACTTTCATTGTCGAAATTTGCATAAACTATTTATTTAGTGCGCTAACTAACATGTTAACATTCAATTATGCGCAAAATAGAAGAATTTTATGAAAATGTGCAACTGACAGTTTGATTAATTTTCATAATGTTTACATGTTGACTCGTTTGGGGTCGGATCCGAATCCGTTTCCGCTCGGTTATTGCTAGTCAGGGTCAGCTCTGACTCAGGTTCAAAACCGAAAACGACATTAATGTTTACCATTAAGGTCTTTCGTTCTCGGTCCACCAGCTGGTCATGTTTACACAACAAAACCAGCTGGTGCACCGATGTTTACATCCTTATTGTTCTCGGCTACCAGCTGTTTATGTTTTCATAACAAAATCAGTTGGTTTCGCCTGAATCGGGGAAAGAAGGCGAATGTGTCATAAATCGAAGACCACATTATCAAGAAGACTTGCAGCACTGCTGAAAATCGGGAGTCAATGCTTGCAGCGCCACCCCGGATGAAAATGGCACTACTCATGATAGTATGTGTAAATTTTTATACTCGCACCAATACACTCTTATACACTTTGTTGAGATTGAAACACGCGACTTGCTAGATTATTTGTTTATGTATTTCAGTTTCTTCAGTGTTGCCAATAGTAATCAATAAGCACAACATATCTCATTTATTTTATCGAAAGTAGTATACTTAGTTCTCATACCAAGTAATCATCAAAACGCTTTGGAAGTCTTCTTTCACGTTGTGGTCTTTCACCCGTCATGTTCGCAGTGCCGGATGACACCTCCAGTTCAGCTGGTTCCGGAACATGAGCTTCGACGTTGGATTGCTGGATAAAAGGCCTTACATGTGACGTATTCCGCTTGTACACCTGACCTTCACTTGTTTTGAGGGTGACGCTGTTTCCGATCCTGTCGACTACTGTTGCTGGCGTTGGCAAGAACTTGGAAGATAGTTTGTTTTGTGGCAACAGATTCTTCATCAAAACCTGATCCCCGACATCGACCGGCGATTCTCTTGCTCCGACTCTTTTATCCCTGTTTTCCTTAGCTTGATACTTGGCAACCCAGTCCTTGTCACGTAGTTCTCCATCGTCCAATGTACAGTCTTGTACGTGTGGAATCAAATCACGAAAACGCCGGCCAAACATGAGATTGGCCGGGGCCACACCTGTTGTCGAATGAGGCGTAATCGAGTACATGTACATATATTCTTGTAACGCCTCTTTCCAGTCAGTCCCCTTGTTCTGGCTAATCCTCAAAACCTTCAGAAGCGACTGGTTTTGTCGCTCAGCTTCTCCGTTGGCACTCGGCCAGTAAGGTGTGGTGTGGGTCAGCTTGATACCGCGGTCAACACAGAAGTCCTTCAATAGTTGACTCGAAAAGTTTTTAGCGTTATCCAAGGTAATAACTTGCGGCAGTCCCATTCTGGTAAATATTTCCTTCAGTGTGCGGATCACGTCATTCGAAGTTGTCTGATTCATAGGTTCAACGATCATATACCTGCTGTACAAGTCGATCAGTACAAACAAGTAGTAACCGTTGGGAAGTGGTCCCAAAAAATCTCCAGCCAAATGGACCCACGGAGCGGAAGGGAGTTCTCTGATACGCAGCGGTTCTGGTTTGTCAAACGGTGCTACCAGCTGGCAATCGAAACATTCCTTACACGACTTCTGCACATCGCCATCGATCCCTGGCCACCATACAGCTGCTCGAAGTCTTCTCTTCATCTTCTCCTGTCCTGGGTGTCCTGTATGTGCCAATGCTAGCACCGTACTTCGGAGTTGTCTCGGTACCACCAGTTTGCTTTTTCTGAGCAGTACTTCATTCGCAAAACATAGTTCCGACTTGAATGGTGCATAGGTTTTGATAGTTTCGATCCAGTTGCCATCGTGCAGCGCTCTCTTTACTTGCTGTGTTTCAACGTCCTCTTGAGAACACCGAGCAATCTCGTCGAAGGTTACCGCAGATGGTTTGTTGACTTCCACAATGGAGCAAAGGACCCTTTCCGCTTCCTTGTCGAAAGTTCTTGCGTTCGCCACTTCGGATAATCTAGAGAAAGGATCCGCAATATTCAGCTCACCTGGAACATGGCGTATAGTGTACCGATAGGACTGCATTCGCAATGCCCATCTTTCTTGGCGTTGGTTTGGAATGGAAGAATCGCAAAAAATATTGACCAGTGGTTTATGGTCTGTTAGGATCACGAAATGCAAACCTCGCAGATACATTTGGAAGCGCTCCGTAGCCCAGACAATTGCAAGTGCCTCTTTGTCCAAAGTCGGATACTTTTTCTCAGTCGGCGAAAGTGTTTTGCTGGCGTAGCTTATCACTCGTGGTTGACCATTGACTGTTTGCATCAGTACTGCATCGAGACCACAATCGCTGGCATCGGTAATTAGGGTTGTCGGATTGCTTGGACTATAGTAGCCTAGGTAGTTCGGGTTCGACAGGGCTGTTTTGACCTTTTGAAAAGCTTCCTTTCGTTCCTCGGTCCAAACGAACTTCACTCCTTTAACCGTCATCTCACGCAGAGGTGCCGAAATGCTGGACAGATTGGGCACGAATTTACCTAGGTAGTTTACCAAGCCCAAGAAGCTTCGCATCTCCTTAGCATCTTGTGGCTGTCGAAAAGCTTGAACTGCTGATACTTTATCGTCCGTTGGTAGTATTCCTTTTGATGACAGGGTATGACCCATGAAATCGACAGACTCCTTGCCATACTCACACTTCTCGTCGTTTACCGTTAGTCCGTACTCCGATAGTCTGCGCAGAACTGCAGCCACTCGCTTATCGTGTTCCTTTTTCGTCGAGGCGTACACAAGCGCATCGTCAATGAATACTTTCGTTCCAGGTAGACCATGAAGAACTCGCTCGATTTCGCGCTGAAACACTTCTGCGGCGCAGTTCATACCGAACATCAACCTTTTGTAGCGGTAGTAGGCATTTGGGGTAACGAAAGTAGTGATTTCTCTAGATGCCGGTGACAGCTCCAATTGATGAAACGCCTGCACCAAGTCTATCTTACTGAAGAATCGGCAGCCGTCGAGGTGCGGCATTATCTCCTCGAAGGTCGGTAATGGGTGTCGATCTGGGATGATGGCCTTGTTCGCTTGCCGCATATCAACACACAGGCGAACATTTCTCCCTCCGTTCTTCGGTGTCACCACCAGTGGCGAGGCCCAGGTAATCTTGAGCGGCGCTGGTTCGATTATATCCTGTTGCAACAGCTCCTCCAATTTGTCCTCGACAGGTTTTTGCAATGGAATAGGCAGCCGCCTACATGGTTGCTGAACAGGTGTTACGTTTTTGTTGATTTTTACCTCCACTTGTACGCCCTTAAGTTTTCCAACTGTTGGTTTCGCTCGCTGCTCCACGTTGAACACCTCTCCTCGAATTTCCAGGATTCCCAGATCGATTGATGTTTGCTTGCTGAGCAGGTTAACTCCTTTCTGCTGGTCCACTACATATATCAGGTGACTCACTTTGCTAGACTGCGTCGCAATATCAGTCCTGATCACTTTATGGACGCCCAGTTCACCGTCGCCGTATACACGAAGGGCATTCCGTGGTTTCCTCTCTGTGACGTAAAGGCATCCCTTTTGTTTTAGGTCATTCCAAGTCTTTCTGCTGATCACATTCACGTGAGCTCCAGAGTCCACCACCCAATCCAGCTTTACGCCGCCTGCGTAGCACGTAACGAATCCTTGTTTGCAGTTCGTTGCATAAATGTGACACACATCGCTGCCACTCTCGCTTGCGGTGTCGTCGCCGGAAGTGATGTCTTCACGCCCTCGTCTCTCGGTTTCGGACACCATTAGAACTTTGTCACGTTTCTTATGCTTCGGTGGATCGTGTTTAGTTTTGCACATTTTCTTAAAATGGCCTGCGAGGCTACACCGGTCGCATATTTTGTTCCTTGCGGGACAAGCTTTGTCGTTCGCAAAATGGCCTGCGAGTCCGCACCGGAAACACACTGCCTTTTTCTTGTTTGCCTTGATCCGGTTGATAGTGTGATCCTCGGTTGAAGCCTTTGCAGCACTTTCCTTCGCTTCGTCCTTTTCCATCGCCATGAGCTCCTTATTTCGATGAACGGTTTCAATCATCCGTGCCTCTTCAACGATTTCGTTCACCGTCATCAACTTCTTCTTGAGAATCACCTCCCGTAGTTCTTCTGAGATGCAGTGGTCAAAGATTTGCTCCGTAATTCTCATGTCCAGTGCGGCCCCGTAATCGCATAGTCTTCCTTGTTCTCTTAGTCGGCTGACAAACTGGTCGACTGTTTCGTCCTCTTTTTGTCTGATGCTGCGAAACACGAACCGATCGTAGGGAATGCTGGCCATTGGTGCAAAATAGTTGTCCAACAGTCTAATCGCCTCACGATAAACGTCACTTCCCGCCGGTGGGGGCGCATCATGTCCTTCGAGCTCGTAAAAGATGTCTTGCACCGCTGGTCCGGCATAATGAAGCAGATAGGATTTCTTACGGGACGCCAGAGCTACCGAGTTCACCTCCAGGAATAATTCTAGCGACCGCTTCCACTTCCTCCATCTCGTGGCGATCGAGGAAGTATCCTTAGTGTCGAACGTTGATAGAGATGGTCTGTTTACATCCATTTGAACTGCTGGTTTGCGCAACTTAGGCGAAATCACTTTTTTTTAGGTTCTTCTCTGCGTCTCCACTTATTACTGCTAGCGATTCTGCGCCGGGCTCAGGGCAGTTGAACACTCGACGACACAACACCACGCGACGCAACACACCGCGGCGCGACAACACGACGTGACACACCGTTCTGCCGACGGCCAACTAAAGCCGTTCGTTGTTCCAGAAATAATCCACTTTTCTGGCTTTTTCGACGAGCTAATCCACTCTTACCCGTTGGAAAACGTCTCTAGCCAACGTTATCCAACCGAATTGAATCAAACAGATACGAATTTAATCTAAAAATCCCGAAACTTGTCGCCAAATGTTGAGATTGAAACACGCGACTTGCTAGATTATTTGTTTATGTATTTCAGTTTCTTCAGTGTTGCCAATAGTAATCAATAAGCACAACACACTTTTAAACAAAGGTACCACCTTAGCTCACCAGGCGGCAGTGCCGTCGGTAACGCACACCGTTAGTATGGGAAAATAACAGAGTTGCATGACTTCTTGATAAAGTAGTCTTCGCATAAATGTTAGGTTAGTACCATATTAGGGCGAGTTCAATTTCGTCGCCAAAGTCTGATTATTCGTAAAAAAATACAATAACTCTTAACCCTAAAAGGGATACCTTCATGGCCTCAATTTTGTCACCTCGCTGAGTGTGTTCCATCAAAGACGAGCTCTGAAAGGCGCCTGGGGTCCAATGGACCCCAGGTATTCCTTTTAGGGTTAACGGTGAGACTGACCTGCTGGTGGTGATTCTGGAGGGCCGTCCATGCTTCCTTTGCGGTTGTCGATGACCGGATCAACGGGTGTTGATTGTCCTCGATCAGTAGTAACCCGATGGTTGCCCTGGCCTTGACGTCTCCAGTGGACCAAACTGCATCCGATTCCGTTGTTGGTTTCTCACCTGGTGTCACATAACGCCACAGCTCCTCCCGTACCAACAAAAGTTCAACCTTGAAGCGCCAGCTTGAATAATTGGCGTTGTTCAGCTTTTGCAGGCTGAATCGGCTTCCGTCCATTTTGCTTCTAGAATTTAAAAAAAAAATCTCCTCGCAGGCCCATAAACCTGTTGTAGGTTGCAGTGGGAATAAAAACCGTCTGGTTTGATTAGCAAATGAACAAAGACTGAAGAAAATGTGGAGCGGACCTGGTGTGATGGTTAGAACACTTGACTTTCACGCCGAGGACCTGGGATCGAATCCCACTCCCGACAAACTCGCAAAATGTGTTCCTTCGGAAGGGAAGTAAAGCGTGGGTCCCGAGATGAACTAGCCTAGGGCTAAAAATCTCGTTAATACAGATAAAAAAAAAAACTGAAGAAAATTTATTCGACTAAAAGTACAAGATTGCTTTGATTGAGTTCAAATTAATCCTAGGTTCAACGATGACAGCAGAAGGTGTAACGGAAAAAACATTGGAACCTCATAAATGCGCAAGGCCCCACGTTGGGCGCCAATGTAACGGTAAAAACATTGGAACCTCATAAATGCACATTTTATTTTCCGTATCGGGCCCCACGTCTGGGAACTTAGATACGAAAAACAAAATGGAACATTACAAATGCACAAAACACAAACATGCAACACATAACATAAATTGTGCCCAGTTATCCAAATAGATAACGTAGTCCAATCCCAGGATGACGAGGTTTCATTTTTGTTCTTGGTCCATCAGTCAATCCTGTAATCCTATTTTTTCTGGCAGTTCGCCTTTTAGTTCGCAGCATCTGTTGCGGCATTCATAGCTCGATTTGGTCTAGGATTTTCTTATCCTAAGGGAGGCCTCCAGATTCGGGCAACAACACAAGACCGTCTACAATTTGATGTCCGTGTTAGGGGACGGCTTGTGCGTTTTGTACTGGATCGCTCCTGAAATTTTTGGAGCGCTACAAATGCACATTAAATTTCAGGGACAAATGTACAAACCTTAGTAAAACATACAAAATAAACAGACAAAATGTTCACAACAATTGTAACTAATGAGGCCTCCCCCTATCCGGCATCAATGAGACCCCCTTCTACAACTGCCTCAGGGTCGGCATACGCGCTTGACTCACCGCGACCAAGAAAACACCTGAGCTCCGGATTGCAACACACTTTCCCACTTTGTTGTAACTTTTGTGCACAAGGTACCTTTATTTCCTCCCACTTTCTTACAGCCTATCTCCTACCTTAACTTCCTATCTTCTTCTTCTTCCCTTTTACGGTCGACGGGGCCCCTTCTTCGTTCCGCAACCACTCCTTTCCACCTTCCTACGTCGACGCTGGCTCGCTCCTCTCGATCAGCGACGCTACGTTGGCTTCTCTTCCTCTTTCTCGCTTGGTTTCCTTCCGTTGGCTTCAACCGCCGAGCGTTCGCGGTCTTAACTTGACGATGCCGCGAAGCTCCAGGCAAAATGGCGGCACTCACTCACCGTCGGGTAACGGCACGGTGATGGGCGGTTCTATCCAGCAGGATAGGCGACCTACTTCTGCAGTCTCGGGTGTAGGGTTCGAGAACTGCGGTTGACTGAGAGGCGGTAGGACCACGCAAGGGTCTCGGTCGACTACGCGCACTCTACTGCGGACTTCACCAAGGTAAAACACAAGGGGTCCTGCGGGCGGTTTGGAAACGAATGGGTGGCGCATTAGTGATGGGGGCGATTGGGTGATTCTGGTCGGGGAATTGTTACCTGGATACTTTTCACTATGCTGCTTCTTCCACTAACTTTCACTTCAGCTTATCTACGGCCTTTCAAACTCCAAATGTTTTTTCTTACGGGTTTTCAAACTCCAAATATTTAATCTCAACACGTCTGTTCGATATGGTTTTGCGTTTGATAATGATGTGGAGCAATGGAGCTTGTCCTATCCAGAATCCCCGACCAATAGTTTCCCGCTTTGTTGCAATTCGCCCCATCATGGCTCCTTATACGCCACCCCTCATGGCTGCCTTATCCTTGAGCCTGCGATGTCTGGTGGCGAGTAGCGGAACTATGTGGTGTGGCTGCTAGTTGTCCGGTGGGCGGTGGGTGGTATTTGGTGAAGCTCAGCGGATATTCAAATATCTTCTTGGTATTTTAACATTGAAACGAAACACTACACCGCGAAAATCTCACAAATCTCGGACAGACAGACACACCACTGGTTACACTCTCCCCCCGCTCGGGTTAAAAAAAATCAGAGAAGCTGATTTTTTTTTTTTCATACACTTAAACTTCAACTTTGTGACGCGTACCTCTGAACCAGAATTTTCACCAACAGAACTTAACTTACTAACACACTCTTTTTTTAACACAAACCAAATCATAAGCATCTCAAACACATTCAGAAATAACGAATCACGGCTGTAAGCTTAGGGAAAAATAGCCTTTTATGAAATTTAGTAAAAATATGGTTTGGGGTCATAAGGTGTCATTGTTGGAATTCCAACTCCACTCTGTTTCAAAGTAATTACTTTCTACTGACCATCAACATCTTTCGATTCCGGTCTCCAGCAAACCTATTAAACTATTTTCAACATTAACCAACATTGAAACAAAACCAAAATAAAATATATACAAGTTGAACTACATTGAACAAATTAAAACTTATTATATTTTAAAACATGCAAAATCGAACTTTTTGACATGCAACAATTTAAAAAAACATTTCTAACTACAATTACTTAAATGAATTCCGGAATAACAAATATTTACAAAATTGTACAGATTTACTCATGAGTACGGTGAGAACATCATCTTCACCCTTTTAAAATACAATGCATTGTCGGAGTTAGCCAATATCAGTCAAATCAACTGTGGCTTTTTTGGTAGCGATATCGGCTTATCAGTGTGTACGTGCGGTCTACTGTGAACAACCAAACTGTCAAATTGCCTATCTATTATGTCGTGGCTATTGTGAAACGTGGCTGACCTGCGAAAAGTGAATTTTCTCAAAAAGCTAGGATAAAGTGCGCGATTAGGAAGAATATTTATCGATTTAGTGACATTGTGTCTAATATTTGGGCCCAGTGATCATTTGATTGGTATTTCTCCCATAAGATCCCTTTATTCTAGGCATTTTAATGAAAATTCAATCTATGAGGATTGCATGCTTTATACAATAGGGTAAGTATGGTGTACTAGTGTTTTTCGGAAAATTAATAATAGAATAGTGCGAAAGTGATTGAATTTAATTGGAAAATTTGTCTAACTCACTTGATGCTGTGTTCTTGGAATTTTCCGGTGGAAATAATCTGAAAGTGGTCATTCACAGCAATTTTGCGCGCTCACACACTCAAATAATGCACAGCTTCCATCTGCTGAATGAAATGCAGTCTTAGAAACTTGCTTACAAGATTGCATTCAAGACAGTCGATTGCATAGGTGCATATTTAAGTTTTATTGAAAATTTGAAAAATGTTGAATTTACACAACAGAAAATAACAATTTAAAAAACAATTAAACATTACATACAAATTAAAATAATTTGATTTTTGGTTGAATGCATTCATTGATGGGTGCTAAGTCCATTAGACACTCCATTTTCAACTTCTGATTCCATCCTCGATTCAGAATTACGCAGTGTGATTCAGAAAATCCATCCAAAAACACTTTTGACGGATTGGATCTCTTCCTCACTACTGACCTTCTATCACTCAAGAACCAGAGTTGATATTAATCGGTTGTACCATGGATTTTTCATTTAGGTTTTGCCTAGGCCTTCAGGTCCGCTGCAGAGAAGACTCCCAGCGACCGGCCGTTCAGGTCCGCGACCTCGTACGAACTGCTGCCTTTCTTCGCCACGATGACACACGGGGTGTACTGTGGACCCAGCTTCGCATTGAAGTCTTTTCCTGCTGCTGATAGGGCGAAGCTTCGTTTGAATACGCGCTGTCCGACAGTGAAAGATGGTGAGTACCGTTTGTGACGTAGATCATATTGCCGTTTCGTATTATCATATGCTTTTTTTAGGTTCTGTCTCACCAACTCCAGATTCTGCTTGCTGACGACCTTCATCCTCTCCGCTCGGTCTTCTTCCGAGATCTCTCTCTCATCTTCCAACCGATGGTCTGATCCTCGGGTTGCCATCTCACTTCCGAAGATCACTCTGTGAGGGGTAAGTTTTGTCGATCCATGTACGGTGTTGTTCAACACGAACTCAATTTCTGAGACCTTAGTGTCCCAGAGTCTCTGATCGCGTTGGACGTAAGTGCGAATCATTGCGTTTATGCTTCTATTTAACCTTTCCGTTGGATTAGCCTGACTACGGTGTCTCGCATTTGCCCAGTGCTGGATGTCATATTTCTTCAGTAGCTCCTGAAACTCTTTGGACATAAACGTTGTGGCGTTATCCGTGATGACGTACTGTGGGACTGCCAATCGCCGAAACCATCGTTCCTCCAATATTGTGCAAAGATTACCCGATGCAATTTTCTTTACCGGAGCAAGCAGGCAGTACTTAGAAAACATGTCTAAGACAACTAACAAGTGAGCATTGCCCTGCTTGCTTCGGGGCAGAGATTGTATGTAATCCATGCACACAATCTGGAAGGGACGGGTCGCGATTCGCTGGTTTCCCATCGCAGGAGCGGTTGATGTAGTGGAATGCTTACTCATTTTGCAGATTTCGCATTTAGCAATGTGTTTCTTCACATCTGCGCTCATTCTGGGCCAATAAAATCTCCGTTTAATCTGTTCGATGCACTTCTCGAAGCCGATGTGCATCATGCCGTCGTGTTCTTCGCGTATGATCCTGGGACGTTCGGATTCGGGTACACACTCCTTCCACTCGAACCTGTAGTCCAGGACATCGGATTGAGCTGCCACGAACTTGTAAAGTTTCCCATCTTGGATGCGAAAGTCCATATATTTTTCAGGGTTTCCTTCAACAGCGTCAAAGAGATCGCGATACCATTTATCCGCTTCTATCACGTCCAACGCTTCGATCGACCGGGACAGGGCGTCCGGGACCACATTCTCTTTTCCTTTTCGGTGTCTGATGTCCATGTCGTAGTGTTGAAGCGTGATACTCCAGCGGCTCAAGCGTGATGAGGATCTCCATTTGGCTCGCATAATGAAGGAGAGAGCCGACGAGTCAGTCACTAGTGTGAAGTGAGTGCCTTCTATGTAGCATCGGAACTTCTCAATGCAGCGAAGGGCAGCTAAGCCTTCCTTCTCTGCTGCATGATAGTTGACCTCAGCACCTTTCAATTTCTCGGAGTGATACGCGATGACTCTCTCGACCCCGTTTTGTACCTGGGTGAGCACACCAGCCAAAGCAATATCACTCGCGTCAGTTTGCACCGAGAACGGTAAGGTGAAATCGGGATTTGCCATCACCGGAGCTGTTATGAGCCTCTCTTTGATTGCCCTAAACGCCCCTTCTGCTGCCTCGTTCCACCGCACCTTTTTCGGTTTGTTTTTCAACAAATCCGTTAGAGGTGCGGTGAGTTCGCTGAAATTATTGATAAACCGTCGGTAGTAGTTTACCATACCGAGGAATCTTCTCAGTGACCTCACGGATTTTGGGGCCTCAAATCCCAGGATCGCTTGGACCCGATCCGGGTTAGGCCGCAGTCCTTTCTCAGAAAGGATGTATCCGAGGTAGGGCAGTTCATAGCAGCAGAATTTGGATTTTTCTAAATTTATGTACAAATTGGCCTCCTTCAATCGTCTCGCTAAATCTCTCAACTTTTGTATATGCTCCTCGAATGTGTGACTCGCCACCACTATATCATCTAAATAGACGAAAATAGCTGGTTCGAGTTCACCGTAGCCCAAAACTCTGTCCATCAGCTTGCTCAGTGTCGCCGGGCTGTTCACCAGGCCAAAAGGTAGCCTCGTGAACTGAAAAAGTCCCTTTCCTGGCACCGAAAAAGCAGTGAACCTCCTGGACTGCCGATTCAAGGGCACCTGCAAAAAGGCTTGTGACAGATCGATTGTCGTTAAGAATTTGAACGGTCCGAGCTGACTCAGGATCCTGTTCTGATGTGGGAGAGGATATGCATCGCGCTTCGTCCGCTCGTTGAGCTTTCTTGCGTCGAGACAAAGTCGCACCTCCTCACTGTCACGTTTCTTCACGGGAACCACTGGTAAAGCCCAGTCTGATTCCGATGGTTCTACAACGCCGTCCCTAATCATCCCATCCAGCGCTCGGTGAATCTTCTTTTGGATTTCGGGACTCCAAGGGTACGGATTCTTACGAACTGGATCCGCATTCAGGAATTCGTCCTTCATCTCGATATTATGCTCGATGAGACTGGTTTTCCCAAGGTGGCCTGGACTGGCTACCAAGAAGAGTCGCTTCACCTCCTCCAGCTGCCGTTTTTGGTCTTCATTCAGCTCATTAACACAGTCTCTCATTTCTATTTCAGCCTCATCGATCAAATCAACGGACTGAGAGATTGTTGGATGAATCCCAAACGATTGCCAAAAATCGTATCCCAAAATGCAACGACGATTAAGACTCGGAGCTACTACCACAGGTATGATTTTGGTCTCTCCGTTGAATGTAATGGGAATATCGGTGGTACCTAACACTTCTAACTGCTCTCCTCCGGCTGTTTTTAGGCTCAACGTGGTGGGTCTCAGTTTCAAATTTAACGCACTCATCAGCTTTCTACTACCTGTCCCTAACACTGTTCTAGCTGCTCCACTATCTAGCAGGCCTAAGAGAGTAATGCCTAGCATTTCTACTCTCACGAATGGTCTGGGATCATCGCTGAGAGTGACTATCATAGTGGCTACTTCTACCTCTTCGTGTGGATCTCCACTCACTCGCGAATAGCCAAGCTGCTCAAGGGTCTCTGCAACTGCTGGCTCAGTGTGAGGTCTTGTGGAGTTGTATGGAAGACTGACTTGCCTCGTTAGACAGCCTTCTGCCCGTTTTTTGATTGGCAATACGGACAATCTTTCGTGTAGAAACCTGGGAATCCACATCGCTCACAGAAGACCTTGCGTTCCTGGTTGCACTCACTGAAGCTATGGCCTCCCTCGTGACAGTTGAAGCAAACATTTTTCTTCAATGGAATGTAGGCTCTAACTATCCTCTCGAGGGCATTAGTTCCACTAGTGCCAGGAACGGAACTTCCTTGTGGTGCATTCTGTGGCTTAGGTTTCTGAAACGGTTTCTCGTTATGCTGTTTATGTTCGTTCGGTTGCTGCTGTTTCCATTCACGTTTCTGTGACTGGCGGTTGTCTGACCTGAAAGGTTGATTCATGTTCGATTTTCGGTGTTCTACATTTTGAAATCTATCTCGACCCTCTCTATACGACGACTGCTGTCTAACCTCATCTATCTGTATCGTTTCTTTCCGTGCAAACCTATTCTCTCTTTTCTGGTACATGTGCCAATTAATTGAGTCGAAACGTTTCCCAAAATCTCTCATTTTAGGAATCGAGTCAACGTTCGCCGCAAGCATCGCTATACGACAGTCATCCCGGGTGTTACGGAAGAGAACGTCGAATTTCCGTTTTTCATCCCATGGGGTTGACATGCTACGGAAGATCCGGACCATGTCCAAGTAAAAGTCCTGGAACTTCTCCCTGGCACCTTGCTTCCGGTTTCCAGCTTGCCGCTCGTAGACATAGTCTATATCGACAGGTAAAAACTCTCTCTTCAACTCTCTAACCAACTCTCTCCACGAACTTATCTCATAGCAGACTTCCATGTACCAGGATCTCGCCTTCTGCGTAAACAGATGGTGAGCACCCTGGAACAGCTCAGCTTCCGAAAATCCTTCTGACCTAGCGTTAAACTCAACCTCTTTTAGGAACTCATTCAACCTACGTCCATTGTCCATTCCATCGTATTTAACTGTCCATTTGTGAATGGGAAACCTGTTCTCAAACCTATTTCTTGCTTCCACATTCTGAACTTTTCCAACCCCTTTCAAATCTACTTTCCTAGCTTCCTCTGAAACTTTCAAGGTTTCAATCGAGTCATTTCTTTTCTTCAACCATTCCAGAAAATCTCCTGAATGGGCCTGAACCTGTTCTGAATCTACACCGTCCTTAACCTGTTCTTCGATCCTAGTACTGTTAGTGGTCTTAGCATGCGTATCCACAGGCTGGCAAGTTGCTTGATTAGCCTCTAACACCGTGATGCGCTGCAGTAGTACGCCTACAACCGCAGTCAGTTTTGCAACCTCTGCAGCTAGTTTCTCACTCTCACTCTCTACCGCTACTGTTTTCTCGCCACCCACAGCACCCTGCTCGTCATTCTCTCCATTTTCGTCACTCGCTGCATTCAAATTTTCCTCAGTAGATCCCTTCTCATTCTCGTTTCCCTTCTCCACCTCAACAGCATGTTCGTCAACCTCTTCATTTCGCATTTGGTGCAAGCTTTCATTGATGATTGCCAGCTCAGCCTCTCTCACTTCGGGGAGGTGAGAGGTTGCTGAGAAGTACACGCTAAGAAGCTTGACACATTCCCCGGCAATTACGGCTAGACTATTTAAATCCTCCTCTTCTTTCGCGACGGTTTTTAGTCGATGCATCCGTAACAGGATATGAATTAGTCGAGTTTTGTACAACTGTTCCGGCGCTCTTTTCGAACCTCGTTTCATCAAATGGTTCTTAATTCCGTTCAACTTATCGTCACACACTTCCAACTCTTCTACTACCGATTCGCTAACAAATGGAAATTCTAATTGCGGTTTATTTTTCTCCTCTTTCAGCAAACATCTCAGGGTTCTCTCAGACGCGCTCCGTGAAGCTTCCAACGGCGCACCGCGGATCTTCAGCTCATGCTCCAGCTCATCTATAGTGAGATGGCCTGGATTCATCGCATGGTACTTCGACAACATATGGGACATTTCCATAGTTGCCGCCGACATTCAACCAGAAAAAATCGAAAAATAAAATTTAAAAAGAAACTAATAATGCTGTTCAGAGGAACTTCCTCTCGAACCAATTTGAAAATCCTAAATGTATAAACACCTTCGTTGCTTGAAAGCTGAAAAATGAAATTTAAAAAAACCTAAAATTTGTTCACGCTCTCCTATGGAGCAATCAATTTAAAAATCCTAGTTTTAGCAAGTTTATGGTCAATAAACGTTTCGTTTCGTTTGGTGTTTTACTGTTCAGTTTGAAAATCACACTACACTGAGCCTTTCCGGAATTCAACCGCGAAAATACTCCAACTAAGAACTTGTACTATTTTAGTAAGTTTTGATCAAGTGTTGGCGGCTAATTAGACCGTCCACTCACATCCAAGACCCCTCTTGGTGAATTAGCTGTATTGATATTTAATCTTCAGTTGGTTACCTGTTTTGTGTGCTTTTAGAAAAGTTTGTCGACGAAGTCTGGACGTTCCCAGAGACCTCCGCAAAGACACGCAATCGGCATTCAAGTGTACCCGGGCACTGAATCTGCGCAAAATTTCAGTTGGGCGCCAAGTGTAACTAATGAGGCCTCCCCCTATCCGGCATCAATGAGACCCCCTTCTACAACTGCCTCAGGGTCGGCATACGCGCTTGACTCACCGCGACCAAGAAAACACCTGAGCTCCGGATTGCAACACACTTTCCCACTTTGTTGTAACTTTTGTGCACAAGGTACCTTAATTTCCTCCCACTTTCTTACAGCCTATCTCCTACCTTAACTTCCTATCTTCTTCTTCTTCCCTTTTACGGTCGACGGGGCCCCTTCTTCGTTCCGCAACCACTCCTTTCCACCTTCCTACGTCGACGCTGGCTCGCTCCTCTCGATCAGCGACGCTACGTTGGCTTCTCTTCCTCTTTCTCGCTTGGTTTCCTTCCGTTGGCTTCAACCGCCGAGCGTTCGCGGTCTTAACTTGACGATGCCGCGAAGCTCCAGGCAAAATGGCGGCACTCACTCACCGTCGGGTAACGGCACGGTGATGGGCGGTTCTATCCAGCAGGATAGGCGACCTACTTCTGCAGTCTCGGGTGTAGGGTTCGAGAACTGCGGTTGACTGAGAGGCGGTAGGACCACGCAAGGGTCTCGGTCGACTACGCGCACTCTACTGCGGACTTCACCAAGGTAAAACACAAGGGGTCCTGCGGGCGGTTTGGAAACGAATGGGTGGCGCATTAGTGATGGGGGCGATTGGGTGATTCTGGTCGGGGAATTGTTACCTGGATACTTTTCACTATGCTGCTTCTTCCACTAACTTTCACTTCAGCTTATCTACGGCCTTTCAAACTCCAAATGTTTTTTCTTACGGGTTTTCAAACTCCAAATATTTAATCTCAACACGTCTGTTCGATATGGTTTTGCGTTTGATAATGATGTGGAGCAATGGAGCTTGTCCTATCCAGAATCCCCGACCAATAGTTTCCCGCTTTGTTGCAATTCGCCCCATCATGGCTCCTTATACGCCACCCCTCATGGCTGCCTTATCCTTGAGCCTGCGATGTCTGGTGGCGAGTAGCGGAACTATGTGGTGTGGCTGCTAGTTGTCCGGTGGGCGGTGGGTGGTATTTGGTGAAGCTCAGCGGATATTCAAATATCTTCTTGGTATTTTAACATTGAAACGAAACACTACACCGCGAAAATCTCACAAATCTCGGACAGACAGACACACCACTGGTTACACAATTTACAAACGTAACAAAGGTCGCATCAAAAAACGAGATAGTGTGGTAGGCAAAAGTGGCAGCAAGTAGACATCAAATTGACGAAGTTCGTAAAGGACGTTTGAAATAGGGTGTCGAATAGACCATCGAATCCAGTGGCCAAGGAAACTCAGTGAATAAAAAAAACATTTATTAAGCATATCTTCAGTTTATACATTTCAATAATGCGTAAAACGCAACCTGGCGTTGTATGTTGATTCGATAGCAACTGACGCTGCCTAGTTCAAATGCAAATCGTTCATGCCTTTTTCAGCGCTGATCAAGCAAGATTGAAACTGCTGTTCAAACTTTACAATGTCCACCAGGTAGCCCAGCCCAGAATCCATCAGATATTGCTCAACCTGCTCCGGATTGTCCATGTTGATGAAATCGGTCCATTTGAGAGCCGACTCGTACCACAGCTTCACGGTGTCACCCCGGCCATAGACCGCTTGATACTTAAGAAGCAGTTCGCTGAGAATGGCAGCGCCATATTTGGGCAGGACGCTTCGCGCCACGTATTGTATATCTCTCAGGTTGATGTAAAACATATTCAGCAGCCTTACATAGAAGATGCTAAGGTACTTGAAAAGCTCGGGAATATCGATGATGAATTCATCGGCTTGCTCGAAAACCGTCTTGAGAGCTTGCAGATAGTCGACCCTGGCAATGGCCTTCTCCTTGAACATCTGGGCCACATAGTGGGCGACCGTTTTTCGCGAGACTTCGTCCCGTTCGATGTTGTTCAGCAACAGTTGTTCCAAATTCACTGATGGATTTCTGTTTCCCGATCTCCAGGATTGTGCCCTGTTATCTCGTCCGTAGACACGGCCACCGGAATTAATCCACCTGCCGGACCCGCGTTGCACGGTACCTCGATAATCTCGGGTAGGTTCAGCTGCTCGCTGATCCTGACTATGTTGTTTTGTTGTCCATCCAATTTGCCGTAGTTCCATCACATCCTGGATGGCAAAGCGAATTTTTCTGCTGAGTCGATACTTTTCCTCGTTATGAAAAATGTCGTGCAGCTTTTCAAAATATGGACCCAAATTTTGACCATTGTCTACCTCCATTTTACGACCAATGGTGGTAAGAAGCACGCACAAGCATTCCAAGTCTTCTTCAGAACAATCTTTCGATTCAGTCTCAAGCAGCTGCATAATACAGCTCTTCATGATGGAGTTCGTCAGTTGATCTGTTTTGTAAAGCTCTCCGATGATTCGGACAGTTCCAACGTATCGTCGTCGTACTTCCTGTCGTGTCTGCTCACATTGCGTCTTTAAATCATCGAATGATTCCTTGTTCGGACCTTGGCGACGTTCAAAATTATCTTGACACTTATTCACCAGTCGACTCTTGAAACTCGAGGAACGCTTCTTGGAAGCGTCGTTAGCCACCACAATCGTTCCAATTTCCTTACACATCCTTGCGTAAGCTTCGGCGAACATAGGTTCTGAGATGGCCTTCTGGAAAAGCAGCTCGACACAACCGTCCAACCGTTCGTCGGTGTCAATGACGAGGGATTTGACCTGATCCACTAGCCGGAACAAGTTGTCCAATGTCAATTTGTTCAATACAGAGCGAAACTTCCTGAACAGTATCTGCGTATCTCGTTGAGCTGTGTCGAGGGAATCGCTCTGCTCCAGGTGAGACGGAAGCCATTTGATCGTTGATTCACCCGGGCTGTTTTCTCGGTCCTGTTGAAAAATAGAACGTCTGCATTAGCCGACACTGAGAAAGATCAGTTTAGTTTGTATACATTTTGCTCCATTAAGTCTCTACAAAATACACACGTAAGGTTAAGGTAGGCTAAATGTGACCCAACACCAAGTCGTTATTCTATTCTTCGTACTGAGCCCTTTGGCTCCCGTGCAATTTGTTATTCTATTACGAGTACACATCGCCATTTAGAGACCTTCTAGGTAGTATGTTAGCCATATGTTACTATGCCACATGCCGAGCCCTTTGACTCCAGTTAGTAATGGGTTAGTACTAATTTATTCGCCATTCTGCGACTGATTTCGGTTACTAACACTCCTCATGCACTCCTCACTCCGCTAGACTACTCGGATAGTCCCTGGCGGCAATGAATCTATCCTACACCGACGACGAATTCCCCGGCAGTGGAAGGTCTTCCGAAACCGTCTCTTCCCGGGCAGTGTTGCGAATACTCACTTGCAAGAGTGATACTCATTTGCTTCTATCTCAG
Source organism: Aedes albopictus (assembly GCF_035046485.1). Classification (NCBI taxonomy): domain Eukaryota; kingdom Metazoa; phylum Arthropoda; class Insecta; order Diptera; family Culicidae; genus Aedes; species Aedes albopictus. The sequence continues at coordinate 103,112,857 of NC_085136.1, forward strand.
TCCAGAAGCATGCTATCAAAAAATGATGTTAGAAGGGCTTTTAGATTGTAGTTTAATCTAAAAGTTTGCCGAATAAAGTAAAGGTCGCAGACGCATACCAAAGTTGTGAGAGAGCTGTGAGTACGAGGTGAGTAAAATTCGTGTAATTTATACTCACCGTGTACTCACAGCTCTCTCACGGTTTTGGCATGCGTCTGAGACCTTTACTTTATTTGGCAAACTTTTAGATTAAACTACAATCTAAAACCCCTTCAAACATCATTTTTTGATAGCATGCTTCTGGACTGAGATAGAAGCAAGTGAGTATAATTTTTTGCTAGTGAGTATTCGCAACACTGTTCCCGGGCAGGTGCCGAGGTCGGTTCTGCGATTCCGGTTAAGGTCGGCTTCCGGTTTACAGGCACCCCAACGACCAAGCTCCGGTGCTTTTTCGCGATCTACTCGGTCTCTAGACCCCGGCGGTGCAGGTGGGAGCCTAGGATTCTTTCCTAAGCGAACCATATTCGCACATAAGTGTGGACTGACCACCTTTGACATCGCAAGGTGACCGAGCATCATATGGGCCACTTCAGAAATACCACACACCCGGAAGCATCAACTCGCGTCCCTGCCGGGCCCTTCCGTAGCCGAATGGCTGCAGCGGCCTGTTAGGTTTCGACCTCGCGGATATGGAAGCTTGGTCGGACCGGCTAATAAACTTGACTCCACAACAACATTTGATTACATGGTGTGCAAACTTTATTCAAAACTCCCTCCATCTTATCCTTTCTCCTATCTATCCTTTTAGGCCCTTATCTCTTTCTTCTCTCTATTACAATTCTTATTACTCACGGTTCATCACTTCGGGTGCACCCTTATCTTCTTGGCGAACCGCTGCGCCTGCTCGCCGGAGGGTCCAATTCGTAGTGGCGTCTGCTTCGAAGTAGTCCCGGTCCCCATTCGCACCGCACCGAATCTGGACTACGCGGTTTGTGTTTCGGCCAGAGGCCGACGCTTCCTGCACAGCCGTCTCTTCGTCTTTCCGTCTATGGCCGACAACCATGGAGCTCTTGTTTGGCCGGCTATCGAACTGTCCGTTCCGACTCACACACTCGACGGCTTCTGCTTAGTCCGACCCCGTCTGCTGACGGCAATCGCTGACCTCGTCGAGCTGGTCCTGCTGTCCCTTTTGGCTGATGATGGGGAACTGATCCGCCGGAACCGGCACGATCTCTTGGTTCTGCTGCGCGCTTCCGGGTCTTGTTCCTCCCACCAACGTCCTCAGATTCCTCACCCCTCGCTGCACGCCCGCTCAGTCTTCGTCAACCGACCTCGATTTTGTCAACACCGCCTTGCTCCTCGCTCCGTTGCGATTTCCGGGAGCTCTCCGGGGAATGAGCGGAACACTAAACCAAGTATGAAGAAAAAAAAGCCTGCTTGTGCAGGCTTTTTTCCCGTTTTGATTCGTCTGTGCCCACAGGTCCGCTCTTCCCGCTGACGGGCTGCTTAATGGTTCCTGGCACTTCCGCTAGTTTTCCGCTGTGGTTGCTGGCGGGATTCGTTTCCTATTGACCGGCGTGGTGGTCACTCCAACAAGGTTTTCGCTCCTCGAGGGTGAATGAAGCTCGATCGTCGGAGCCGGCTCATGCAGACCAAATCATGCAAGGTTCTATGGAGATGCCTCGTTTCGTGCTCGATGGCGAAGACTTAGAATGTCCGGATTCGTTCGATCCGGATCCACCGCATGCGTGCTTTCCGCCTTCTGTCGACTGCCACCGCTTCTGTGACAGCGTGGATCGGATCAGCGTTGGTCCAGCCGCCAGCACTTTCCAACCGAACCACTCACTCCGGGCGTTGAATACTTTCTGCTGAAGCTTCACGCAAAAACGCCTACGCTCAAAAATGTGTTCGGCCTGCACATTTTTAGTAAACATCCATGCCGCACATAACTGTGTTGGAAACACACATTTTTTTAAAATTGCTCGTACGCTCACATGAGCATGTATTTTGCAATAATTTCGACATGGCAACCTCACTGGGTTTATAAACCACCTTCAAATACCGAAAAACATTGATATTTTGCAAAAATGTGAGCGTACGAGCAATTTAAAAAAAATGTGTGTTTCCAACACAGTCCCTGTGCGGCATGGGCGCTACTCAAAAATGAGAGTTTTTATTTTAGAGAGTTTATCGTTGATTTCTCTATCCTGCTCGTGTGTGTCGACGTGTGCGTGCGGGTTTTCCGGAAGCAGTTCGAACCGTCATGCGAGTGACAGTTATGACAACTGCGTCTTCTTGTCAGGCTGTGGAGCCCATGCAGCAGCATGTCACTCGTTTTCATTACACTCTAAGCTTATACCGCTAGTAATTACACCCAGTTTGCACACTAAATCTGGAGCAGTAACTATGCTCGCTTAATATTATCATGAAGTTTGAAGCTTGCAAAACCAAACGCTACACAACTTCACTGTGGGGATTGAATTTTTCATGAATTGATTCTGCGATTCATGAAAAATTCTAAACTTTCACTTCCATTAAGAAGTTTTCTAGAGACTGAACTGATCTGGTTGTTTAGTTTTCACAGACATACTAAACGATACAAAATCCAAACTAAATAACGCAAGTCTTACCACTTGCCAGAGCGGGAATACTTAATCCAAAACTCATATTGTTCTGCAAACGACAGCGAGTCCTGTCAGACAAATTGATCAGACGCCAACGATGTCTTGGCAAATGGTCTCTAGAGAAGTTCTTGTCCATCATCTCTATGCTAGCTGTCCCACAGCGAGACATTCAAACAGATTATCTCTAGTTGTAAATAAACTAGGGAAATCTTACAAATAACATAGAGGAATACGATTGTTTGGCTAAATTACTTAGGCTAGGACATCATCGGTAGTTTGATTCCTTATACTGCCTTTTTTTGGTGCGTTGTGGCATAGTCGCTGATCAAAGTCAAGTGCATAGCATGAGTAGTTAGTTCGGGAAAGAGCGCATTTACTCGCCCTCGATTTGCATGGGTCCAGGAAAAGGGTTCACAATTCCATGTTGCCTTGGAATATCCGCGCCCACGGTCGCGTTGCTTTTGGGTAAGACCCGGGATGATATGCCATGCAAACGCCCGAACACTACGAGGTGCCAAGAAGACCTTTGACAGATTTATAGGATTACGTAACACTCTGGACCTGATCGATTTTTGCTGTTGTGGCTACCGCCAGTACACCATCCAGGGCTTGTGACTTTGTTGCTTCCTTCTTGAGTGTTTCTCGAGGGCTGAACTCCTTGTAACTGGTGTTGTTCATAGCTGATTGACTGGTTTTGCCTCTTCGCATGCTGGTATTTGGAGCCTCCCTACTCTGCCACTGGTTTTCAGGGTTCCAATCTCCCGCGCCTTCTGCAGGCTTCTGCTTCATCTCCTTGCCGCTTCGCCTGCTGGTCTTTGGAGCCTCCCTACTCGCCATCGGTTTTCGGGGTCCCAATCTCCCGTGCCCTCTGCAGGCTTCTGCTACGTCTCCTTGCCGCTTCGCATGCTGGTCTTTGGAGCCTCCCTACTCACTATAAGCTTTCAGGGTCCCAATCTCCCGCGCCTTCTGCAGGCTTCTGCTCCATCTCCTTGCTGCTTTGCATGCTGGTCTTTGGAGCCTCCCTACTCGCCATCGGTTTTCGGGGTCCCAATCTCCCGTGCCCTCTGCAGGCCTCTGCTCCATGTCCTTGTCGCTTTGCATGCTGGTATTTGGAGCCTCCCTACTCGCCATCGGTTTTCGGGGTCCCAATCTCCCGCGCCCTCTGCAGGCTTCTGCTACGTCTCCTTGCTGTTCGCATGCTGGTCTTTGGAGCCTCCCTACTCACTATAAGCTTTCAGGGTCCCAATCTCCCGTGCCTTCCGTAGGCTTCTGTTTGTCGTCGTGCTCCACTACTCCCAACATCTCCAGATGATACCTCGCTGCGCCTGGTAGTGGCCGTAAACATCAACTCCGCGCCGAACCGATTGTTGGTCGTCGACCCCGGGTCTCCGTTCCTCCTACCCAAGACACTATCTGGAACATTGGTGAGCTCCCTGCATTCCGTTGCCAGAACTGCAAGGTGCAATTTCTCCCGTTTTGCGAACGGCGAGCGGTCTACTTCCTGGCGCGACGGAAGCGTGCGATGACCGCAATGATGTTTTCTGACTTTTGTGACCGCAATGCGTGTGTTCTTCTCTTCGTGATGAAGGTCGTAGTCTGCAACAAGGCTGCTTACATAGCTGATTAAACTGTCGAGGTGGAGAGGTAGTCATATAGAAGTTTTTGCTCATCACACCTGACCAGACTGCCGTTTTCCCGCTAGGCACGGAGCATAGTGCTCATCGTTGACAGGTTTTGCCTGTGGACATAGCTTTACCATGTTTGCTTAATCTGCCTTGATGTCCTTTGCGTGATAAAGGCCTGCCTTGCCATCAGCAACGTCCTCCAGCATGTAGATGTTCTTTCCCAGGATCTGTTTCACCATTGCTGGCACGAACTTCGGATCCAGCTTCTTGTTGACGTGATCTGCCTTGGAAGATTGGGTAAACGTGCGTCTCCAAACGATGTCTCCTTTCTTGAAGTCTACCTGCCTTGTCCGCACCCTCAAGGTTAGCTGCCGTAGCCTAGCAGCAACGAACATCGATGACTCGCTCTGGAGAGTCCATCACGGTAGCATGCTGGCGCTTAGCCAGTTTCCCGAGTGGTCCTCGCCACTCCCTTTGTCCTCGGAAGGCGGGCAGGGTCAACCCCGCCCGCGCCCTACTGCTGAGCGGACATCAAGAACTGATGCCCACATGCAACCCGATCTGACCTGCCCGTAAGGAAGGGTATCACTACCCTTCAGGCCCTATCAGATGCACCCGTAGGTTGCAGACAGCAGGATCTCACCTACCCCGACCCTTGCCGGGGACCCCTTTCCAACCGCGGGCTCGGATCCAACCCAGTAGACCGACGCCACGACAGCACCGCTACCGGGACTTCCTCTCCGCGGCCACTTAATCGTTGTAAGGGTCGATCTCGACGGCAGGGCACCGGTATGACCTACGAAGCCGACTCCGAACCCCTGGACCACCTCTTGTACTGCATCTGGACTAGCCACTCTCCGAGTCCACGCGCCACCTCCTCTGTAGTTCCCAGACGATATGGGTGATAGCCGTTGAAACGGCGTTCCAGCCAAACTCATCCCTACACATCCTCTGGACCAAGTTGTCCGGATTTGTGTCCTCCCCTCATGTGGCAAGCATGCGGTCACGCATTGTGCGAAAACGCGGGCACACGAACAAAACGTGTTCCGCCGTTTCCTCTAAACCATTGCACGCTGGGCATTCGGGAGAATCCGCATGCCCGAAACGGTGTAGATACTGTCGGAAGCAACCATGACCTGTAAGGACCTGTGTCAGGTGAAATGTAACTTCCCCATGGCGCCTGTTAATCCAACTATCTACCCTCAGTATCAACCTATGGGTCCACCTTCCTTTGGTGGAACTGTCCCACGCGCGGTGCCATTTGACCATAGAGGCCATCCTGGCAGTCCTGCGTATTCCTCTTGTGCCGCGCATTTCGAAGCACTCCATGTCCTCACTGATAAGAATGCTGATAGGCACCATACCAGTAATGACGCAGAGAGCGTCGTGTGATACGGTACGGTATGCGCTCGCAACCCTCAGGCACATAAGCCTGTAAGTACTTTCCAGCTTCCGTCGGTAGCATTTAGTACTTAGCGCGGTGCCCCACGCCGGGCCGCCATACCTAAGTATGGACGTAGCAACACTAGCCAGAAGCTTGCGCTTACTGGCGTACACCGCAGAGCTATTGGACATCATCCGGGACAGTGCCGCAATAGCTGTGGAGGCTCTTTTACAGGCATAATCGACGTGGCTACCGAAGGTAAGCTTATCGTCGATCATCACGCCCAAGTGTTTGACGGAGCGCTTTGACAGGATAGTACACTCTCCTACACTGATCTCCGTCTGCTGCTCCGACTTCAGGTTGTTAACAACCGTCACCTCTGTCTTGTGGTGAGCCAGCTCCAGTTTCCTGGAGCCTCCACAACCTTGATCGAGTGGTTGGTAGTCAACTTTACCTCCTCGATCGTTTCACCGAAGACTTCGAGCGTAACGTCGTCGGCAAATCCGACAATCACCACTCCCACTGGATACTCTAACCTCAACACCTCGTCGTACATGACATTCCATAACACCGGACCCAGGATGGAACCTTGCGGGACTCCTGAGGTTATGTGAAAGCACTTCCGACCCACCTCCGTGTCGTAGACTAGTACACGATTCTGAAAGTAACTTCCGAGAATCTTGTACAGGTACTCCGGTATCTTGTAACCGACAAGATAGCGTCTACGGTGGACCTCCCCTTCCGGAAGCCGTACTGGTTACTCGAAAGACCATTTTCGCCCTCGGTGAACCGCAATATTCTATTGAGGATGATCTTTTCGAGCACCTTCCCCGCCGTTTCAATCAAGCATATTGGTCTATATGCCGACGGGTCTCCGGGTGGTTTCCCCGCCTTTGGCAATAGTACCAGGCTCTGCCTCTTCCAAGCTTCTGGGAAAACTCCCTCGTCCAGGCATTTCTGCATAGCAGACCTGAACATCTCGGGAGCCTCTGCAATGGCTACTTTTAAGGCCAGGTTCGGAACTCCGTCCGGACCAGGGGCCTTACCTACGCTAAGGGACTTAGCTATCCCCACAAGTTCCACATCGGTGACCCCCTCCTCATCGCCAGCCCCAGTCCCCGGCTGTCCTACGAAAGGAGGCCAAGGATTAGGATCATGACGCGGAAAAAGTCCTCCAATGATCCCCTCCAACATCTCTGGAGATTGCTCTGTAGGAGCCATCACACCTCTCGTCTTGGCCGTAACGATCCTGTAGGCGTCACCCCACGGGTTCGTATTGGCACTCTGACAGAGACCCTCAAAGCAGGTCTTTTTGCTTGCTCTTATCTCGGTCTTAAGCGCGGCTTTTGCAGCGGCGAACACTACCCGCCGTTCGTTTCGCTCTTCCTCTGATCGTGCTCGCTGCATCCGCCGCCTAGCCCGTAGGCAGGCACGGCGCAGGTCCGCAATCGCGTCGGTCCACCAGTAAGCCGGTGGCCTCCCATTTCTAGGGTGGACTCGCCTAGGCATGGTCGCATCACACGCACGTGAGAGCACCGCTACCAGCTCGTCGCCGTCTAAACCGATTAAGTTTCGCTCACGGCGAAGCACCTCCCTAAATACCCCTTCGTCGAAGTATGATGTCTTCCACCTGCGAGGGCTTGGCTTTGGCCTAGCCGCCTCCTCTTCTATCCGCTGTCTGCTGTTGTTGTAGTCGATACTGTAGCGAACCGCCAGGTGGTCGCTGTGACTGTAGCCATCATCTACTCTCCAGTTCGAACTACTTGTTAAACCAGGACTACAAAAGGTCACGTCAATAATTGACTCCGCTCCGTTTCGACTAAAGGTACTCTTGGTACCGACATTAGCCAAGTCGACATCTAAGATGGCCAGTGTTTCTAGCAGGATCTGACCCCGCTGGTTCGTGAAACGGCTTCCCCATTCCACGGCCCAGGCATTAAAGTCGCCCGCTATTACCACCGGCCTTCGCCCTGTTAGCACGGTCGTTAAGCGATCCAGCATTTGCGTGAACTGCTCGATCGGCCACCGCGGAGGCGCATAACAGCTACAGAAGAAGACCCCGTTTACTTTGACGACCACGAAGCCCTCATAGGTAGTAGACACCAACTCCTGAACGGGGTATTTACCCGTCGTCCATATCGCCGCCATTTTTCTGGTCCCATCTGAGGCTCAGTTGCCGTTGCCGGCGGGTACTCGGTATGGGTCCGAAATGATGGCGATATCCGTCTCCCAATCAGAAACCGCCTGACAGAGCAGTTGCTGAGCCGCATCACAGTGGTTCAGGTTCAGCTGCGTTACCTGCACTGCGATTTGTTGTTCACTGCGACTTTCTTGAAGGCCGGGCATCTTGGACCACCCGTCGGATGTCTGTTGCAGCTTTGGGCCTTATGACCTTCAGCGCCGCATCGCCTGCACAGTTTGCGCCTGTCGGGGCCTTTGCAGTCCCACGACTTGTGTCCTGGTTCCAGACACCTGAAGCAAACCCTTGAGCAAACCTCTGGTGGCTCGTGGAATGTTAGGTGACATACAAACCAACCCACCTTTATGTTCCCTATCTTAACGGACATTTTTACATCTGCCACAGGAAGCTGAACCAAAGCTATTTGTGTCCCTGCTGGTCCTTTCCGTAGCTTAACGGCTGCGGCGACCACCTGCACATCGCACTGTTGCCGCAGTGCCGTGACGAGCTCTTCCACTTCGGTGATCTCATCAATGTCCTTGACCTTCAGAGTCGCCTCATGTGTCAGAGCCCTCACCTGCACACGCTCACCAAGGACCTCTTCTGCCAGCCTCTTATAGGCGGCGCCCTTGTACTCCTTCTGGCGCTTCAACTCCAGGATCATCTCGCCCGTACGAGTACGTCTAATACTGCGTACGTCGGCTCCAAGACCCTCAAGCTTAGCGTCGCTTCGCATCATCTTCAAGACGTCCGAGTACTTGGACTGTTCCGTCTTGATGACGATCGCGTCGCCTTTCTCGCGCTTGGTTTGGCGTCCTGCGCTACTAGCTGCGGATTCGCCTTCTTCTTCCTCTTCCGCTCTACCTTCGTCCAAGGGGGGTCCTCCCCTTGGATCGCCCTGCTCTGTGGCTGTCGAGGGCCCACCAGTGGTCGCAACCCCTTGTTCCCATCCTTCCGGGACGGGCCAGCCTTTTCAAGCCAACCCTTCCCAGCTTTCCGGGAACCCTGGCTGGGGTCCGACCTTCCGGCATTATTACCGACTTTCGGGGTAATGATTCACCTGGCCTTGCGGGCACTGCCAGACAGCTCCTCACCTGACGGTTACCTTGCCTGCTTCTGCGATTGCTTGCCTCGTTTGTAGTGAGCAGTCGCTTCCGCCTTATTCGGACTTCCTGCGAAGGAGAAGGCCTCCGTTTGAGTAAACTTCGGCACTTTATCCTTTGCAGGGTCTGCTGCTGCAGCAGTCAGCCATGCGAGTACCGCGTGCTCCTGCTTGGCCTCGTCGATCGCCACCATAAGTTGAAGCAAGGCCGTTTTCAGGTCCTAGCTTATGTTCCACTTAGTGGACGCAAAGTCGATGATTTTGCCAAGCTGCTGCTCAGCCACCTCTATTGCGGACCGTCGTTTGGTTTCTTGGATGACGACCCTCAACAACCACGCTCCGTCCATAACCTCCACCGGCTGGCTTGCCGGGAAGTGGACTGGAGCACCCACGCTTGAGCTGCGTACGCAACTCCCAGCACCTAATCTCCTCACTTCTCCTTGTCGGACATCTCATCAACCCGCTTCTTGCGAAGGGGTTGATCCCACCACTACTTCCACCTAGGTTTTGATTTGTTTTATTTGATTTCATGATTAAATCATACGAGTAGCACGGGAAAGAATGTCCACCACGCCAGAGCCCTGCATTAACGCGGTAAGGGACAGCTTACCCTACTAGGAGTTTGATCGTGGCGATCTGTATACCTGCTGGGTTTTTCCGTAGACGGATCGATGCACTTGATGTATGTACCTCGCACCTAGCCTCGCACTGCTGCTTGGTTACATACACCTCCCAAGTGCGGCTGCGAGCTCCTCTGCGTCGGTGATTTCGTTCCGGTTTCGCACGCTCAGCCAAATAAACCTAAGATTATAATAAGGTCTACCTTATGAAATGGCCATTCACAACGATTAGAATGAATTTCATAAGGTCATTTTATGACGCAGAATCGACTCACAGCTTGGCTTTTATGTATACGCATTCAGCAACACGATATTCTCAAGCATCGATAGCCGTGTGGGTTGGGCACGAGCTAAATGATCTCGACGTTAATAGATCGATTCCAGTCTGCGATTTTTCTGCTCTTTTTATAAGTTTATCTTTTTTTTTCGTGACATACAAACACCATTCCATTTTTATTTATATATACATTTGCTAGCTATCTTCCATGAACTGAAATTAACCCAAGTAGTATGTTGGGGTCAATATGTCCCAGACAGGCACGCTGAACGTGCACTACGCCATCGTGATGCGAAAATCTTAACATCTTAGGAGGGTTAATAATGCAAATGGCTCTAGGTCGCATTGAAGATCATTAGAAGTATCATTTTTGTCCTTTTTACACCATAAGAATTGTATAAATGACGCTTAGTTTCGATATATAACCATGAGTCCCAAGTACCTTCGGAGCCAAATTAATTGATTGATTAACCCCAAGGGGTTGGAAACTCTGACACCTTGTGTGAAACACCCGTTTAACACACCAAAAACACCTTCTGACACCTTTCGACACCATTCAAATGTACCACCGCGATTTCTTTTCTATTTACTGGCATCACTGTTCTGTCGATATTTTTGTTTACGTTTTCAGAGTCGCTGACCAGTAGCAATCGAAAAGTTTCAAACGCGAGGTTTTAAAGTGGTTTAAAATAGATTCCGTAGCATAGCCATTGGCATGAAGGTCCACCGCCACCAACGGAACTTCGGCGGAACGGGCGGAATGGACCACCTCGTGAACCACAACACCTCCTCCAGCAAGCCCAATAACCATACTGTTTGTTAAGTGGGGTATTTGTGTTAAAATCTCAAGATACATAAATTGAAAAAGTGTAGTGAATCCCGCTCGATCCCGTTATGTTTTGCATATGTATCGAAAGGGTGTAAGTTCATGCAAAACATAACGTGGAAATTAGCTGCTAATAGCCGCTATTCTGTATGATCTATCCCCCTAAAGTTGGTATAAAAAAGTAAGAAAAACATTCCTAAGTCTTTTAAACGAAAAGATAGCCATTTGCTGTCTTCAGAAAAAATGTGTATTTTTGCAGTATCTACAACTTTCCTGAACATTGGAAAACTGGGAAAATTCATTCTAAAAAGATATTTCGAAAAATCTATTTTAAGGGACATATACACCATTTTTGCCCTATAACTTTGTTAAACTGCGAGATAGAATTTTTTGGTCTTCGACAAAGTTTCTTCTAAATACATTATCTACAATGTTTTCTTAGACATTTTTCAATTTTGACGTAAAATAAAAAAGTTAATTTTTTTATCTAAGTGTATACCACCCTTAAGTGAAATTTTATTACATCAAAATAAAGTACTTGTAAAATGGAGAAACATTGTAGAAGACCACATAACGCTAATTCCAATAGTTTCTGAGTAAATACCCATGTCCCACTTTTTTTGATTTCGTCCCACTGTGCGCCGGTGGCAGAATTTGGGATCAACGGGAAGCGCTCGTGCCATCTAATGACCTCGATGTGGCTAAGATTCACTAGGCCAAATCACATCCCAGGAATTGCAAGAGGAAGATGCCCCAACCACTTGATCATCGCCGCCGAACGACTTTCACTCCACCATCCACTCTGATCCACTGGAGGAAGTAATCTCGGAATCATTTCTTCCATCGGCAGAATTTTTCCTGGTGGTATCGCGTGCCGCTCCCATCCTTTCCGGATTCTTCGGTTGCAACAGCAACAACGGGTGGACCCCTAAAGGAAGATCAACATGGCGACTGTCCGTAATGTTGGCCCATACGTTTCCGAGGCAGTAACCGAAGATGGCGTCACTGGCGCCTGCTGTTTGTGGGACCAACCAACCTTTGGTGTGAAACATTTACTGGAGGAAGCTTCGTAGGATTTTACGACCGATTGCTTCCTGGCAAATCATCTGGGCGTATCTGGACAAAAGCTGCTCAAAACTCAAAAGTATATGTAATGTGAGAGGTGTGTAATTTTTTTGTACTGTGATAAGCATGAAATTAAATAAAAAATGAATCATTATTATTGTAATAAAACTAACTTATTTTTTTGTTTCTTGTTCGTTCTCATTAGAAACCCCATGTCGGAAGATTGCTCTTCTCGTCTTCCTGTACCGATCAATTTCCGTTCATTGTTCATCGATTCAACCGACTAAGATCCGCCCACTTCAATTTTTCTACCGATTTCTTCTTCAGTGGCTATAGATCATCGTTCGCCTTCGCTTCATCACACGGGAAACATCATTCCCTTGTCCTTGCCAGACCACGTCAGCGTTTGACTCAACGATTTCTAACTATTCGATGTCTCTTCCTTCAGATCTTCTTCAAGAATGTCCTCCAGCACAGCATGCTCGATGATTGTGGCTGAAGCAGCATCGATGGTTTTGTCCTTCTTCGCTCGACTGCTTTTGTGGCTCGCTTTGCTTGGGTGTTCCGTTTAATTGAGTTTTGGCGACGCATCCTGCTGGACTGCACTTGCTTCCAAGGGAGTTAAATCCAATACCAGCTTTTGCTCGGCAACTTCCGATTCCTGGCATGAAAGTTGTTGGAAAATAGCTGATGTATTTGTTATTAAAAACTTTAAGGAATTAAGCTTCCCCGAGAGCTTCCCTTACTTACCGGGACCGGAATTCCGCAACATGCGGGAAGGTGTAAAGTCGCTTCGGCCGTGTTGTTTGAACTTGGTTTGGTTAAATTTACATCAAAACAAAACAACGATGAAAGAACTTCTGAAGTGTTGCCAATAATCTGGAAAAATGTGACGTCTATCACATTAATTGTCAAAAACGTCAAAGCACCGAGAAACACCCAAAAACACCCGATTGACACACTTCGACACCTTCTAGGGAGTGGATGGTGGAGTGAAAGTCGTTCGGCGGCGATGATCAAGTGGTTGGGGCATCTTCCTCTTGCAATTCCTGGGATGTGATTTGGCCTAGTGAATCTTAGCCACATCGAGGTCATTAGATGGCACGAGCGCTTCCCGTTGATCCCAAATTCTGCCACCGGCGCACAGTGGGACGAAATCAAAAAAAGTGGGACATGGGTATTTACTCAGAAACTATTGGAATTAGCGTTATGTGGTCTTCTACAATGTTTCTCCATTTTACAAGTACTTTATTTTGATGTAATAAAATTTCACTTAAGGGTGGTATACACTTAGATAAAAAAATTAACTTTTTTATTTTACGTCAAAATTGAAAAATGTCTAAGAAAACATTGTAGATAATGTATTTAGAAGAAACTTTGTCGAAGACCAAAAAATTCTATCTCGCAGTTTAACAAAGTTATAGGGCAAAAATGGTGTATATGTCCCTTAAAATAGATTTTTCGAAATATCTTTTTAGAATGAATTTTCCCAGTTTTCCAATGTTCAGGAAAGTTGTAGATACTGCAAAAATACACATTTTTTCTGAAGACAGCAAATGGCTATCTTTTCGTTTAAAAGACTTAGGAATGTTTTTCTTACTTTTTTATACCAACTTTAGGGGGATAGATCATACAGAATAGCGGCTATTAGCAGCTAATTTCCACGTTATGTTTTGCATGAACTTACACCCTTTCGATACATATGCAAAACATAACGGGATCGAGCGGGATTCACTACACTTTTTCAATTTATGTATCTTGAGATTTTAACACAAATACCCCACTTAACAAACAGTATGTTTGAAAGATGATTTCAAAACATTTTTTTTATTTTGGTATTTGATTAGTAAAGTTGTAGATGCATAGAAATACACTAGCCGGCATAAGTATAGACCTACAAAAAATATTGCTGCAATATTGCATCACATTGACTGACCTTAATATCTCCAAATCCTGAGGACTTACAAAGATGCTGTCTTCAGCAAAGTTATTAAGCCCAAATAAGCAACAACTTTTCTGGAGGCGGTATTTTTGTACGTGTTCTGGTTTTAGATATATCGAGGTCAGTCAGTGAGTGTCAGAGTGTAATTTTTGAAAGTGATTTCAAACCAATCTAATATTCAAAGGTCAGAGCTGTTTACTGTTTAGTTTAAGGTTGATTTGAAGGAGAAAAGTGATACATACATACATACATTTATTTGTTCAACATCACATTTAAGACAAGACATAATCAACAATAGTACGTCACAATACTCGGTGTGTGGCTGCCGCTCTTATCCTCGGTCGCGCCCAATGCTCGCTAGGTCACGCTCCACCTGGCCCGCCCATCGTGCTCTCTGTGATCTACACCTTCTTGTGCCAACCGCGGTAGTGGAAAAAATATTATCTCCAAATAACTGTTTTTTTAATTTGTCTTTATTCCTATTAGTTCTCAGGATTTGATGTTTTTTACATAATCCAGCTCTGTAATCTGGTCTATTTGGTAAAACCGTGTATTTTTGAGCATCTACAACTTTGCAGATCAAAGGCAAAATAAAAAAAAAAATAAAATGAAGAAATCTTTTAAACATACTGTTTGTTAAGTGGGGTATTTGTGTTAAAATCTTACGATACATAAATTGAAAAAGTGTAGTGAATCCCGCTCGATCCCGTTGTGATTTGCATATGTATCAAAAGGGTGTAAGTTCATGCAAAACATAACGTGGAAATTAGCTGCTAATAGCCGCTATTCTGTATGATCTATCCCCCTAAAGTTGGTATAAAAAAGTAAGAAAAACATTCCTAAGTCTTTTAAACGAAAAGATAGCCATTTGCTGTCTTCAGAAAAAATGTGTATTTTTGCAGTATCTACAACTTTCCTGAACATTGGAAAACTGGGAAAATTCATTCTAAAAAGATATTTCGAAAAATCTATTTTAAGGGACATATACACCATTTTTGCCCTATAACTTTGTTAAACTGCGAGATAGAATTTTTTGGTCTTCGACAAAGTTTCTTCTAAATACATTATCTACAATGTTTTCTCAGACATTTTTCAATTTTGACGTAAAATAAAAAAGTTAATTTTTTTATCTAAGTGTATACCACCCTTAAGTGAAATTTTATTACATCAAAATAAAGTACTTGTAAAATGGAGAAACATTGTAGAAGACCACATAACGCTAATTCCAATAGTTTCTGAGTAAATACCCATGTCCCACTTTTTTTGATTTCGTCCCACTGTGCGGCGAGGCCACCATGGTCGTGGTTTGACTCCGGTCGTCTTGGTATAGAATGGCTTTAGTAACCTTTCTCGGAATAGGCTTTTGATCAATTCGATGGTTCTCGGAAGTTTGATTTGGGACGTCCTGGGGTTCTGGTTCAGAAGCGGTGACCATTCTGGAGCCGGAGTCGTTGGTTTCTTCCCAGTTCTTTTTGCATTTATCCAGAATATCGATCAGAATTGTACGTTGAACAATCCCTCGAACAATCGCCTACGGTAGGATGTCGCTGTCGACGGGTGTCTCGGTCTCGAGATGATGGCTTGTTTGAAAACTGCGTCGCACTACGACCAGAACTTGCCCAAGTAACCAGTAAGCATTTAAAATAGCATTCCTTCGGCATTATAGTAGCCTTTACGACAAGGCGTTTAATGCTAATTAGCCGTATATGCGCCTATAGTGCTACCTCACAGCAGGTTTTGGCAAAATAACGGGCTGTCTTAGTGCTATCCCTTCAGGAACGTCTTGACGAAATGTCAAAGAAGCGTAACGCCTCGTCGAGCAAAAGAAAAACAAAAATAGATTGACTTCTGCCTCTCGTTCTCTCAGCCTGCTTCCCCGCTACATCGTCCTTCCATATTCCAGCCGGTGCTAGGTGGTACTTTTTTGCTGATTTTTGTAGTGATGTAGGTTTGAACTTACGATCCGGAGATTGATTAATCATATCTGCTTCGGATTCTGTTGCTCCTGATCCACGATGCTGAAGCTGTCCCGGTGGCGTGCGTTGATTTATTCGCCAATATAAAGAATGATTCGATAACAGCTTCAACATCCAAAACTTGTTTTCATTGCGATATTTCGTTGTGGTAGAGCATTACGATCCCTTCTTTTAAATATCTGTGGAATATGATTGTTTCTTCCCTCTTTCAAACAATCCTATGATCCACCAAAGCATCCACCTATTCGGCACATATTTTCCGACGAAATGATAAATAATTGGTGATTTTTTGATGGCCAAGTTCCCAATCCAATCCAGCTGCAGTAATGTTTTCTTTGGTGCTTTTGGATGAGCAGGAGAAAATGAAGAAACAAATAAGATGCACAAACTTGTAAACAGAAGCATAGGCTCTGTAAGAGAGAGACAAAATGTGTTGCCAAATGCGTAACATATCTCCCAACCTTTTTGCTCCTAGCATTTAAAGAGCAGTTGAAAAGCATTCTTTATGCTCCCAAGTGAAACCACTTGAAGCAGTTGAAATGCTAATTAACAGCCGGAAGCTTTTGAGCAGCACAACTTATGCTAACTCAAGGCAGCTATGCATTCGAACTGCTTATGTAGGGCAGCAAGCAGTTTAAATGCGTAATACGGGCTGATACACGGCTTATTCAAATGCTTAGTGGTTACCTGGGTGGTTATTGGGCTTGCTGGAGGAGGTGTTGTGGTTCACGAGGTGGTCCATTCCGCCCGTTCCGCCGAAGTTCCGTTGGTGGCGGTGGACCTTCATGCCAATGGCTATGCTACGGAATCTATTTTAAACCACTTTAAAACCTCGCGTTTGAAACTTTTCGATTGCTACTGGTCAGCGACTCTGAAAACGTAAACAAAAATATGAGCGCTTGCACGCTGACGTCATCACTGTCTCCTTCTCTTTCTTTCCTTCGGCGTCGGTCCATAAAGCCGTCCTTGCCCTCAAAAAAAATTTGAGGGCAATGTTTACAAATCGTATGAGAATTCGATGAGGTTATGTTTTTGATGCAAGCCTCTATCGACAGAACAGTGATGCCAGTAAATAGAAAAGAAATCGCGGTGGTACATTTGAATGGTGTCGAAAGGTGTCAGAAGGTGTTTTTGGTGTGTTAAACGGGTGTTTCACACAAGGTGTCAGAGTTTCCAACCCCTTGCTTTTTAGCAGATCTATTAGAGCCGATGCACACGAGCGTTAATAGACGCTGCGTTAATTCACGCCGCGTCGCCGCAGCGTTCCTGTGGGGCATGCGTTGACATTGCGTGCCGCACACGGTGCGGCGCGGTTGCGGTGCGGTAGCGTTGCGTTCTCGTGTGCATCCTCCCATTTGATTGCGTGTAATTCAGGACGCACTTGCGTGCACGCTGCGTGGACGCGCCGCCCGTGTGCATCGGCTCTTATAGGATGTACACGCTAACCCTCGGTTACCCAGATTGGTGTCAAAGCGACCCAGATTGAGCAAAACTGCAGTTACTCTAATCTGAGTAAAGGCACCTTTACTCAAATCTGGGTTACCGATGTTGGTTGCAAAATCTGGGTAACCGGTACCCAGCTTCTCCGGGACCTTGATTTTGTTAATTTATTTCCAATTTAGATTTTTGATAAAAAGCTCCTAATTCCCATGTGCTTTTCACTTACCTGATGCAGGAAAACAGTTCCTTTGAAGAATTTCACTGTTTTCCCGTCATTTATCCTCATATTTTCCGTGGAAACATCCATAATTGCCTGCGTTCGCCTGATCGCTGCCATATTCTCAAACCGGAAAGTGACAAAGTGCCGATTACCCAGATCTTTACCCAGATTCAACCAATCTGGGTTTTCGGATTACCCGGATTCTGACAACTGCTAACAACATGAAAATCCGGGTAGAATCGACCCAGGCGATGGGTAGTTTCAGGTTAGCGTGTAGTTCTGAAAAGCTCTGTTGGCACTGTTCTTCATATGAATATAGAACCAACTTGGTGCCAATTTTTACGGCTTAGTGGTTACTTGGGAGTTGTTGACTTAGCTTAAGGTACCAACTGAAATTCAGGGGCCGCAGTTATGAAAATTAAGATCTGAACACACACACTAAGATTCAGATGTTCCAGCTCAGTAATTTTTTCACTGAGTTCAGCATTTTTTTCATCTTTTCACTGAGTTTTCAACAGCAGATTTATCTCGGTACACTCAGTAATCGTATTTACCGTTCACCAGTAACGATACTTACCGTGCATCAGTAACTTTTGACAGTTTATTAGCTGAGCTCGGTAACTCATTTACAGAATTTCCGCATAATAAACAACCGAGCGTACCGAGTTAAATCTGCTGTTGAGAACTCAGTAAAAAGATGGGGAAAATACCGAGCTGATCTTAGTGTGCATGTCAGGTCAAACCCGTAATAACAATAGTTTGTCGATTTTTTTTTGCTTTCGTATGAAAAATAAGTGCAATTAATGTATCCAACGATTTTATCAAGCATTTCTATCCAAATATCCCGAGCAAAGACGGATAACAAAGTGATATCACTTTGATAACAAACTATGTTATCGGTGTTATCATGTTGTTATTTTTGTTATCATCTTTTTCCAATTGATGATAATGAGATGATAACAAATTTAGTTATCAATAATTTTGGTCTATAACATAAAAATACTAAATGATGACAACATATGTTATCAGTTTCCAAACGCACATTTCAAAGCTTTCCCAAGACTGAGGGTCTGGTGGACTTCGAATCTAAAAATAGATTCTGCTTTCCATCTTCAATGCGACTGCAGTACGAAAGCGTAGCCTTCAAACACTCTCCCTCTCACTGAGTCCCTTTACACTAGTCGACAAAATTGAAACTTTTTTCACGCACTTTGACCATTTGTTCCATTTCTAATGGAATTTGGCCCGCTGAATCCGAATCTGACTTCAGAATTCCTGTAACACGTACAGTTTTTGAGAAAAATAGGGTTTTATTCACAAAGTTTCATATTTTCAAAGAAATTTAATATTGTCTTTAAAATTTTAAATTTTTCATCTGCTTATTATAACCAATATTCATATTCAATAGATTTTGATCCACTGAATCAGAATCTGACCTAATAATTTTAGTATTACGTAAATTTTTTGAGAAAAATTGGGTTTTATTCACAAATTCCATATTTTCATAGAAAATAGACTATTATATTTATATTTTTTTTTTATCTGCCCATCTTTACCAATATTTATATTCAATAGATTTTCATATTCTGAATTGAAATCTGACCTAAGAATTTCTGTAACACGTAAAATTTTTGAGACAATAGGTTTTTAAACACAAAATTTCATTGTTGAAAATGCTTTGACATCCATGTGCACAACAGAACATGTGCTCGATGAACAAATTGAGATTTGAAATTATGAAAAGAAATCCACGTACTCCGGTGAGACTCGAAC
Organism: Aedes albopictus; assembly: GCF_035046485.1. Lineage (NCBI taxonomy): Eukaryota > Metazoa > Arthropoda > Insecta > Diptera > Culicidae > Aedes > Aedes albopictus. The sequence goes on from NC_085136.1 coordinate 103,131,889, forward strand.
TCACGACTCCCAATTCGCTAGACGGGCGCTTCTATTCCTTCAAGCTACGGAGTCACTCGACTATCTCCGTCGCCAGCAGGCCTAGAACTGAACTCGATTCCACAATCGCACATGGTTATCTTCTTTTCACAATCCAAACCCCCTTCGGATGGGATTAGATGAACATCTAACACATTGTCTGTTGTGCACATGTATGTCAAAGCGGGAGAGGAAGTTATTTTTAATTGTCGAGAGCTTCGGGCACTGCCTTCCAATCACTTATTGGTATGGCAATTAGTGTGCAGTCGGACTCTCGACGGGTCGGTCCTCGGCCGACCGAATACGGTAAGGGTGACCGTAGCACCTTACAAATGTCAATTTCTTGATTTTGCTTTGGCTGACCAAGCCATGTGGGAAATTACACTGTTGAAAATGCTTTGACATCCATGTGTAATTTCCCACATGGCTTGGTCAGCCAAAGCAAAATCAAGAAATTGACATTTGTAAGGTGCTACGGTCACCCTTACCGTATTCGGTCGGCCGAGGACCGACCCGTCGAGAGTCCGACTGCACACTAATTGCCATACCAATAAGTGATTGGAAGGCAGTGCCCGAAGCTCTCGACAATTAAAAATAACTTCCTCTCCCGCTTTGACATACATGTGCACAACAGACAATGTGTTAGATGTTCATCTAATCCCATCCGAAGGGGGTTTGGATTGTGAAAAGAAGATAACCATGTGCGATTGTGGAATCGAGTTCAGTTCTAGGCCTGCTGGCGACGGAGATAGTCGAGTGACTCCGTAGCTTGAAGGAATAGAAGCGCCCGTCTAGCGAATTGGGAGTCGTGAGTTCGAGTCTCACCGGAGTACGTGGATTTCTTTTCATAATTTCAAATCTCAATTTGTTCATCGAGCACATGTTCTGTTGTGCACATGGATGTCAAAGCATTTTCAACAGTGTAATTTCCCACATGGCTTGGTCAGCCAAAGCAAAATCAAGAAATTGACAAAATTTCATGTTGTCATAGAAAATAAACTACTGTCTTAACAATTTTAATTTTTTTTATCTGCTCATCTCAACCAATATTTGTATTTAATAGATTTTCATATACTGATTCGGAATCTGACCTATGAATTTCTGTAACACGTGTTTTTTTTAGAAAAATAGGGTTTTATTCACAAATTTCAGATTTTCATATAAAAGAAAATATTGTTTTCATATTTTTCAATTTTCCATCTGCTCATCATAACCAATATTTTTATTCAATAGATTTTGATCCACTGATTCAGAAACTGACCTAAGAATTTCTGTAACACGTAAAATATTTGAGAAAGTATTCACAAAATTTCATTTTTTCAGAGAAAATTTAATATTGTCTTTATAATTTCAAATTTTTCATCTGCTCATTATAACCAATATTCATATTAAATAGATTTTGATCCACTGAGTCAGAATCTGACCTAATAATTTTAGTAACACGTAAATTTTTTGAGAAAAATTGGGTTTTATTCGCAAATTACATATTTTCATAGAAAATAGACTGTTGTATTTATAATATTATTATTTCATCTGCCCATGTTTACCAATATTTATATTAAATAAATTTTCTTATTCTGATTTGCAATCTGACCCAAAAATTTCTGTAACACGTAAAATTTTTGGGAAAAATAGAATTTTAAGTACAAAATTTCATATTTTCATAAAAAAATAAACTACTGTTTTTATAATTTTAATTTTTTCATAGAAAATAAACTACAGTCTTTATAATTTTATTTTTTTCTATCTGCTCATCTAAAAAATACTCAAAATTTAAAATTACTCAAAAATTTCTCAAAAATTTTACGTGTTACAGAAATTCTTAGGTCAGATTACGAATAAGTGAAATAGAATCTTTTAAATATAAAATATGAATTAAGATGAGTAGATAAAAACTTTAAAATTATAAAGACAATATTTTATTTTCTTTGAAAATATGAAATTTTGTGATTAAAAAGCCATTTTTCTCAAAAACTGCACGTGTTACAGAGATTTTTTAGGTAACTTACCAAATCGGTGGATTAAAATCTAATAAATATAAATAAAGGCTAAAATGAGGAGATAAAAACTTTAAAATTATAAAGATAATAGTTTATTTTCTTTGAAAATATGAAATTTTGTAAATAAAGCCCCATTTTTCTCAAAAAAATAACGTTTTACAGATATTCTTGGGTCAGATTCTGAATCAGTGGATCAAAATCTATTGAATTTAAATATTGGTTATGATGAGCAGATAAAAAAATTATAAATATTAAGACAATATTTTGTTTTCTATGAAAATGTGAATTTTGTGAATAAACCCCTATTTTTCTCAAAAACTGTACGTGTTACAGCTATTCCGAAGTCAGATTCGGAATCAGCGGGCCAAAATCCTTCGGAAATGGATCAAGTGGTCAAAGTGCGTGATTATAATCACTCGATCAGGGTTCGAGACTCACTGGGTGCAATAGTTGAAAACATGAATTTTAATTACAAAAAACTTTTATCAACTGCTAACTATGTCGGTAAAGTAGATGTTTACTGTTTTGGTCGGTAAAATAGCTCTGAATGATAACCAAATGATAACAAAACCTGTTATCAATCAGCTGTATTTTTTCATGTTGATAACTAAATGTAATATTGAATAAAATATTATATAACACAATTAGTTATCAACTTGAACTCAATGATAACTTAACTGCTTATCATTTTGGTATTCGTGGAGTAAATTTGGGTTATCATTTTTGTTATGTTGGCTCTTAATTCAACCTAAATGATAACAAATTTAATTATCAAACGAATGATAACCAGATAACAGAATTTGTTATCATTTTGTTATCCGCCTTTGCTCGGGTATTCCTTGAAAGGTTTCTGCGAGATTGCCTTCGGGGATATGTACTACGATTTATCTAGCAATTACTTCAAAGACTTCTTAAAAAATTCCTCTAAGATTTACTTACAGATTTTTTTCATTAATTGCTTCAGGAATTCTTCTAAGCATTGATTTTGGAATACTTGAATTGATTCCTTCAAGAACACCTCCAAGAATTCCTTCAGGAATACCTCCTTGGATCCCTTCATAAAGTCTTTCGAGGATTGTGTCATGAAGTTCTTCAACGAATTCTTCAGATGAACCTTAAGGGATTTCACCAAGATTCTTCAAGAGACTTCTCCAAGAAAGGATCTGGCAGGAGTTCCTCATGGAAAATACCTTTGATGAATTTCTGAGATCATGCTTGATCAGGCATGGCTCTGAATAGATCCTTGTGAGATTTTCTGGAGGAATTTCGGAAGAAATCCCGAAAGAATCTTGTAGAAAGGCTTGCAGGTAGTTTCGGAGGAATTTTTAAAGGAATCCTCGAAGAATCTTCTAGATGAATTCTAAGATGCATTCGGAAAGAATCATTTGAATTTTAGAGATATCTTTGATGACATTCTTGACAGATTACTACAGTACTGTGAGGTAGTAGTAGCGCTACTAGAAGTACTATGAGGAATCACGTAAAGTATTCCTGAAGGAATTTTGAAAGCGAAGGAATGTTTGGAAGAATGCCTAAATTATTTTTCAAAGAAATCAATAGCATAAACCCGAAAGAATTCCTCTCAAATTCGTTGATGTTGATTTGCAAAACAATTTCTATAGATTTTCGTGAAGAAATTTCTGATGGAAGCCTTGGTGGAATTTCTTTAAGACCCCCTGAGGGAATTTGTGCAGGAATCCTTTGGGGATGAATGTGTTCACCCTTGCAGGGTTATCTGAAGGAAAACGTTGAGATATCCCTGAGGAAATCTTTGTAACGTACCTTGAAAAAATCCTTGGAGAAAAAGAAGTCTTCACTGGAATTTCTTAAAGGATTCATGATCGAATCATGAAAAGGCATTTGAAAAAAAAATGCCTAAGGAATCTTTGGACGATTTCATACAGCAATTATTGGAAGAACTTCTGAAGAAATCTTTGAAATGCTTGAACTATGCTTCGTAAGAAATCTTTGAAAGGACTTCAAGAAAAACCATTTGTGGTACTGCAAAAAGAATTCTTGCAAGTTTTTTTAAAAAAAAATCTTAAAAGAATTTCTCTGGGAAATTTGCTCAAAGGATCATGTAAGGTAGCCCCAAAGGAATCGTTTGTTGAAATATTTAAGAAACTCTTTATGGAATTCTTGGGGATACATATTACTGAAGAAATTCCTTCAGAAACGCTGTAGCATCTTCCGAAACAAATTTTGCAGGAGTTTGTAAAGAAGTCCTTGAAGTTATTCCTAGATGAATCGTACAAGATATCTAAGAAAAAGTTCTTGGAGTTCCTCATTTGGAACAAATGCTTGATGAAATCCATAGAAAAATATCTTAGAAGCTTCGTGAAGAAAATTGGTGTTATCGCTAAGTAAATCTTTAATCACAGACAAACAGACGTAACTCTTAAAGGAAATTCCTCAACAACTTTTGCCCGGTGTCTTTTTCATGCGCACACTGCCACCTGTTGGTAGAACCGCGCGCAACACTGTCGGCCATGATGGATTTTCATTTGACATTTGTCTAACACGCACACTACTAAACAAAGCGCCTGTAATTTTCGTTTGCATCATTCAGCAACGTGTACACTGGCAAACGTCAAAGCGATCGAGCACTAGCGCCTCTGGTGGAAGGATCGCGCAAATCAAATGAAATTTGAATTGAATGCATGAGGCAAGTCGTTTTGAAGAGTGTTACGTCTGTTTGTCTGTGCTTTAATGGTATCAATAGATGGAAACCTCGGAAGAATGCCTTAAGAATTCATTTAAAAAAATCCAATAATATTTCTTGGGCGAATTTTATTGAGAATTCTTGAAAAAAAAAATATTAGAATTTTCCTTTGGAAATTTCTTTTGGATCTTTTTCAGTAATTGTTTTGGAAATCCATGCAGCAATTCGTTAGGGAATATCTTTGGAAATTTATTTGGAAACTCCTTCGACATCTTTATTATTTTTAAAGAAACTATTTGGCAATTGTCTCAGATGTTGTGTTCGCAATTCCTTTGGTAAAAATTATCGAGTTTTTTTAGGAACACTGTTACAAGTTTCATTGAAAATTTATACGGTAATTCTTTTGAGAAATTGTTGGGCAATTCCTTTGGAAACTTCTTTGATCAGTTCTCGGCAATGCTTCAGCAATGGCTTTGCAAACTTCTTCAGAATATTTTTTCGACAGAAATTTCTTTGGAAATTCCATTTACAATTTCTCGTTGGTTTTTTTTTTGACAATTCGTTTGAAACATCCTTTGGTAATTACCTTTAGAATAACTTACTTTGGAAATGCATTCGGCGGATTTCCTGAGAGCAACCCCGTGGAAATCTTTCATATTACTTTTTGCGAAGTTTTTTATTGACAAAGTTTTTGAAAATTTCTCTAGCCATTTTTATTGGATTTGATCCTAAAATTGCTATAAGATAATTTTTGGGGGTTTCTTTGAATTTTTTTTGAAAACTATATCGGCAGTTCCTTTGAAATTTGTTACCCAGCCAAATTTCAACATTCGAAAATTTCTGGGCAATAATATTCCAAATTGATTTAGATTTTAATGTTTTCAAAAATCTACGGCATAACTTTTTGAATTTCTTTGGGCAATAGCTTTAGAAATTTATCAGGCAAACCCTACCCCTTCAGCCATACGCGCCAACTTGTGACGTAGTTGGGGAGGCAAAACTCTTCAAAATTGAACGTAATGCAACTTTTTTCGACTAAATGCGCGAGTGTCCACATGAATATGCCTTATTTGGATAAACTGCATCGATTTTGATAGTATTTCATTGATTTTGAGAGGCCTTGCCCCCCCCCCCCCCCTTCAACTACGTCACATGTTGGCGCTTATGCCTTCAGCAATTTTTTTGGAAGTTTCACCGGCAGTCCCTTTGCTAATCTACTTGACCTTGGTAATTCTTCCAATAGTTCCTTTCGAAATTCATTAGGCAGGTACTTTGAAAATTCCTTAGTTAATTCGTAAATTGAGGCGGCAATTTTAGAAAATTCCTCCGTTAATTTCTCAAAAAATTCTTTGGTAATTCCTGTCGAAATTTCATTCGATAACCCCTTACGGATTTCCGTCTATTGTTACTTTTGAGATTTTACGAGATACACTCTTGCCGGAACGGCCGAAGAAAATGTCAACGAATTACCTAAGGAATTTCCGAAAGTCTAAGGGAGTTCACAAACAATTCCCAAAAAAAACACAAAAATTGTTTGAAGGAATACCAGTAGATTTTTTTTATTTGCCACTGTTCTTTGGGGAATTTCTGTGAGAATTCTTAAAAAAAAATCTTTCAATTTTTTATTTGAACCAGTTGAATCTTTGAAGAAATCGCAAGAAAATTTATTGGATGAACTAATAAAGAAATCTTTGGAAAAGCTCCTGAAGATAGTTTGGGAGGAATTTCTTAAGGCATCTTTGAAGGAATTCTTTTAGAGTTTTTAATAAATCCTTGGTAGAATTCCTAAAGCAATCCCTGGAAAAAGCCCAAAAGTAATCTTCTGTATAGCTCTTGAAGAAATGATTGAATAATTTAAGCAAAGAATGCTTTATCCGATTGATAAAACCTTCACAGAGGTTCCTAATAAGATAATAAGATAATTTTTTCAAAGTTCTGAAAGATTTGTTTCAAGAAAAAATTAAGAAATTATTGGGAAAAATCCCGTAAGAATTTTTGAAGCGATTCCTGAAGAATAGGGTCCTAAAATTAAAGACGAAATCTCGCTTATATTGAATAATACGATCAAGCATGGTATTCTAATCGGAATTGTACTTTACTCGAACTTGAAAAACAAAGGAATAATGAGAAAATTCGAAATAAGAAAAATGGTAAATAGTTGTACTTTGACATTTGAGGTCAACCTTGTGTGACTGAGCTCGACATTTTTCGCACTGGGATTTCAAAAATGTTCCTATCTGACATACACGATGAAAAAAAATCACTCAAAGTATGTGTTATAAGCTAGGGACGAGACAAAAGGCTAAAAAAATAAAAATTATATATTTTCAACTACGGTTAATAAAAACGTCAAAAAATGAGTAAATATGTACTCTTGAACCATATTTTGTGGTTTAAAACAAGAATCCCGATAGGACTTTAGGAGCCTATTCTCTCTATATGAAATCTCAAACTTGCATTAATCACTTAAAAGATACTTCTAGGCATTCATAAAGAATTCTTGAAGAAAGTGGCAAAACAGTCTAAGGAGGAATCCTTGTAGAAACTTCTGAAGAAATCATTTGATTTGTTCTTATCAAATCAGATATATATTCCCTTATTATGTAAGCATATACATGTACGCTCCCATGGAATCAAGCGCTTTTTTATATTTTTGTTAGAAGTGAGCAAGAATGATAACAAAAATTACGTAATCAATCGGCGCGGTAATCGGTTAGTTTTCGAATTGGATGAATTTGGGATTGTAGGATTACTAAGACACGTTGACCCTATCAGGAATCCTCGAAGATTTTTTTGGACGAATTTTCAGAGGAACTTCTGAAGGAATCAATAATAAATCCTGAAGCAATGCTTGACTGAGGTGCTAGAAGGTAACTTTGAATGATTTTTTTTTCGGAATGAGAATGAGAGTTTTTCGAAAGAATTTCTAAGGAGTCTGATCAAAAGCCAAAATATAAATTTTTAGAAGAGTTCTTAGAGGGATGCTAGCAAAAATTTCTGAAGGAATCCTTGGGGAAACTCGTAGAAAATGCCAAGATATATTCTTGGATAAATCAATGGAGAAATGATTTACATCCTTGTTTACATCCGTGGAAAAATCATTTAGCGGATATTTGGAGGATCTCCTGATAGAAACTATGGAAGAACGTTTGAAAAAATCTAAAAGGCCTTTGAAGCCTTTGCAAGAATCTTTTGAAGTACTCTGAAGTACTTTGAAAAAAAAAAAAATACTCGGAGACCACACTGTAAGAATACATCACGGAGAAGAATCAGTGTAGTTTGAAACAACCAACACGTTTGTTGAATTTCAAACTACATAATTAGTTGTTTTTAAATGACATTTTGTTGCAATAAATCAAAAAATGTCGTTTGAAACAAACTGACAAGTTAGTTGTTTTTACCTTCAGAAACTATCACAAAACAACAAACTCAGTCGGTTGTTTTGAACCCAAAATTAGTTATTTCTAACCAACAATTCAGTTTACATTCACTAATGTCCGGGTTGTTTCGATGCGACAAACAAATTAAAATACTAGTTCGATTCAACAAACTCGGCAGTAAATTCAACTAATATATTATTTGGAGAAAAAACAACAACCAAATTGGTTTGCAAACAAACTGCAATTTTAGTTTGTTTCATTTTCTACTTCACCATCATAAAGTCCACCGATATTCAAAACATTTCTAACGTGATGAAACAACTTTGCTCCGCGTGTTGTAGTACTTCTAGTGATTTAAATGTTCAAATTGTGCCTGAACTATTGCTCTTAGGTAAGTGAAATATACTTTGCATGCCACAAGGTTGAAAGATGGTTAATCCTACATTTTTACAGCAATTCGTCGCTATCCCGATTTTCAACGGACTCACGCAGACTTCGCATTCATGGAGGATTCCAGAGTTTTCGCACACGACCGAACCACCGTCAACGCTGCTCTTCACAGGAAAACTAGTGCGGCCAGGGGTGCGGAGCGTTTCCTTCACAAATGCCATTAAACCCAGGAACCCACCACGACACCAGCAGGCCAGCAGCGCCGGAAGAATCCTCGGAAAAGCTCACCGGCAACTGAAAGACCAACTGATTTATTTTAACAGCAGTCTTCCTGAACGACATGGCATCACACCGTAGGCATGAAGGGCTAAACGCAATGGGTCCGGCAACGGAACGGCAACGGTGCGGCTGCGGCAGCTGTCACTTTTGAATGTATGGAATCAAATGTTGCGGCACGCAATGATGCGGAACGGCAAGTGCGGAATGTACTAAAACCGCATTTTTTTGAAAATTTTCATAATTTGCGGTGGCGGCAAGACTTTTGAATCTGTTTTGGACTTAGATTTCAGAAAATGGAGTACGCAGGAGAGTCGAGTCAAGGCAATTCTGTTCATTTCCTTCTAATAAATGAGATTCGCAAATATCCCGAGATTTACGCGAAAGGCCAAAAACAATACCGAAACGTACAGCAGAAGGATGCGGCTTGGAAAGCCGTGGCCACTAAGCTAAATATTCCCGGTAAGTTTTGAACGTTCAAGTATAATTATATGTATATTGATCAAACTTATTCTAATAAAATATTCGGTCTGTTTTTCTTTCTAGAGAACATGGCTAAAACGAAGTGGAGAAACATTCGCGATAGATTTGTGAAGGAACTTCGCAAATCTAATGGGTCATCTGTCTCGGGAGCAGGAGCAGATGACCTGTACGATTCAAAGTGGGTGCTGTTTGATGAGCTGAAATTCCTTTCAGCTCATTGCGAGAACCGTCCGTAAGTATATCTAGATTGAGTTTAAATAAGGGCGAAAGTAACATGAGAGAGTTCTCTTCATCGACTCTCTCTTCTGCAAATTAAAGTGACAAGATGCAAATTCAATCGAACTTTTTTACACTTAGACGCTAGATTGCATCGCAACCTAGCGATTTATGACCAAAAAGTTCAACAATACTTGCATCTTGTCACTTTAATTTGAAGAAGAGAGAGTCGATGAAGAGAACTCTCTCATGTTACTTTCGCCCTTATTTAAACTCAATCTAGATATTATCTTACTCCTTAGAAGATTTTGAGCTCCCGGGAAGAACCGGAAGATCCGCAAGTTTGAATTCAGCCACTTCTCAGAACGATTCATCGATCCAGTAATAATTTTGAAACTTATCTTGCAGCATGCCAAATTTCAATATTGTGCACAAGTTTGTTGGGAGAATATTATTTATTAGCTGAGAAGTGGATGTTCTGGGAACCTGGTTCCCTCGGAGAAGTGGACATTTTTCGAACCGCTCTAGAATACAGCTTGTGGCGCACCAAACTACAAGTCCATTGAAGTATGTTTCAGGAATGTACCGATGGATTGATCGTTTTTAAGGATGGTCCGTGAACTACGTTTTCCCATGGAAGTGGCCACTTTTTTAATAGTCCTGGAACCTGGAGGGGGTTGTATTTAAAGAATATTCCATTGTAAAATTCTTCAATACCTTGTTATGAAAAATCTTCAAATTTCACGAATTCACGCTGGGAATCTAGAATTCGGCACATATTTAAGTGTTATTTCACAGACAAACAAACATAATACTCTTATCATTCCCATGGTACACCGATTCAACCAAGGATTTATTGGTCTATTTGAAAATTTGATAGTTGGTCGACTGCCTACCCTTGGCGCTCGTATCATTTTTGTTCGAGTTCGACGGCACATTAGCGCCACCTAGTTCATGGTTGGCCAAACTCAGCGCTTTTAAAATTGGGCGATTATGATTCCGTGACTGTGATTTGAATTGAAAAATGTTCGAACTGTTACATACGTTTGTCTGTGATTATTTGATAAAATATGCAAAAACTTTATTTACAAAAAAATACATTTTCAGCACTACAGGAAACTATCAAGTCGCACCAACCGTACAAAAGCACCCTCATACAGTAGAAATAGAAGAAATTGAAGAAACTCATGAGGAGCAGGAGCAAGCTGATGAATTGGAGGACGGCGGAACAACCCCTCAAACGCAAAAGGGGCAAAGGGGCATGAACAGCAGCTGCAGATCGTCGAAAAAGCGCCGCACAACAGATCTCTATGACGAACGAATTGAAGAAATTCTGTCCAAAGCTGAATCCGTTTTGGACACACAACCACGCCACGCCGCTTTCAGTGCATATTTGACGGAGCGGATGGGAATGTTGCCATTGCAAGTGGCACGAGACCTGGAGGTAGAATTTACGTGTCGTGTGAATTCACTCTTAGATTTGTACAGTCCATCCGATGAATAAATTTGAATGTTCTTTCGATTTCCTATCAATAAACGCAGTACCTAAAAGTAAGCCAACCACAAACCTCAATATTAACATGACTATTGCCCTTTATCCTATGCAGTGATTCCCTAAATGTACAACAATGAAGTTGGAGTAACTAAAACAGTTATAAACTGAACAGATGGAGCCACGGTAGCCACCCCATATACATAGGGCGGAAAACCCATTGCAAAGGTCAGCTTCTCTAATCTTTCCCAGGAATATTTTATGCAAACTTATCCCGTTGACAGAGAGGAGCCAGATCTACATGTTACTGGTAAAAGATTTCATGTATAATTGGGAATATGTACACCTAGGAGATACATGATAAGCATAAATTTGCAATAGGTTGTCGTCTTTCACAGCTTTTAACTGAGAGCATCCGGTGCCAATAGGTGCCAATGACCATTTTGAATGTGCATATCGTGTGGCAGGCACGAAGATACTCTATACCGATGTGAATTTACCCATAGGTGCGGCGATCGGAAACTAGTCGGCTCTTCCATTCCTACGGCATTCTTATGGGAGTGACGTCATATTTACAAATTTGGAACATGACGTCACTTTCATAAGAATGCCGTAGGAATGAAAGAGCCGACTAGTTTTCTATCGCCGCACCTTGGGTAATCCACATCGACTCTATACTCAAGGAAGTCAAGGAAATTCCCTATACGAAAAATTTCTGGAATGATCGGAAATCGAACCCGTCACCATCAGCATGGTCATGATGAATACCAGTGAGCTTACCGTATCGGCTAAATGTGGAATAACCAAGTGGTAAAGTATTTGTTACGTTATGCTATTCAAATAAATTACATATATTAACAAAAAAAGCATAAAAAATGTCTAGCAGTACGTGATTCTTGAAAGAATAATGTGATTAGCTTCTTGAAATCAAACACCCTTAAGGTGATACGGGACGCCGTGTTATTTTTTCCTATCTTTCCTCTCTTTCTAACTATTTGCCTTGCGATTTTGAAAATGGTAATCTCGATTTCTATCGCATAGTAGAGGCTGAAAACTAATCAGCATATGCACTGCAAGTGAGCATACACAGTGATAAGTTTTTGTTCCATAGGGTCTGCGACAATTTGGACAGAAGCACTTATTTTGGGTAATTGCTGCTATAACTCAGCCGATTTTAAACTGATTGACTTGAATTTTTAAATATGGCTAGATACTGTGCGTATCTGATCGTGTCTCAAAAATCAAGTCAATCGGTTCAAAATTTACTGAGTCATAGCACCAAGTGCCCAAAATAGGTGCTGCTGCCCAAATAGTCCCAGACCCTATGAAGTAGAATGTGAGATTACCATCTTAGTAGAAACAGAGCAATGGCGGATATCGCGAGAGATTTTGTATAATACCATTTGAGCAGGTGTACCTATTTTGGGCACTTGCCACTCACGAAATACTAAATCATTTGTAGTCTTTTATTCAATCATGGTAAAGCCATGCGCGTGGTTTGTGCACAGCCAGCGCGTTCAACTTTACAGCTGGGGGCGAAATGCGCTGTAGTTACACGCACGGTAAAAGCCAAACTACCTAAGATCAGCATTAAATGCTTTTAATGCTAGCATTAAAAAATTTTATTCTTCATAAGAACTTTTTATTAGGGTAGCGAACCACTTGGGCAGCGGTCGGTATTTTGGGCACTCTTCGGTATAACTTAGTCAATTCCAAACCAATTGACTTGAAATTTTGTACGCGGCTAGATACAATACGTATCTCAATGCGTTTCAAAAATTGTGTCAATTGGTTCAAAATTGGTTGAGTTATAGCAGAAAAGTGCCCAAAATAGGACCCCTGCCGAGATGGTTCCACTTCCCTACTTACAGTTAGTTCTTTCTCATGTTTTATATAAACAACCCGGTTTCGATTAATGACCTTATTTTATTATTGTTACTCTTTTGCACATTGTTCGAAAATCGTGCCTAGATTATAAAAAAATGTTATTTTCAAACAGGTATTGCGCCAAAGTATCTCGTGTTTCATAAGCACTGCGAGCTGCATTGTTTCCGCGTTGAATAATGCTATTTCCAACGCTGTTCAGAGGTTCCGTTGTTGAGCGCCATTCTCCAGGGACAATAATTTCTCCACGGTGTCCAATTTGATCAACATATCCCGGAGGATTGTACTGTGGTTCATTCGTAGACTTCACGAAATTATGAAGCACTAGCGTAGCCTTCACCAAATTATCGGCTGATTCAGGGTGGAGGAATAAAGGTGATAGTAGTATACGCCAACGCGATACTAAGATGCCAAAGGCATTCTCAATTACTCTTCTTGCACGGGACAATCTGTAATTGAAGTGCTCTTGTAAGGGTGGCAGATTTCGTCCTGGATATGGCCGCATAAGGTTGGTTTTCAATGGGAATGCAGCGTCCCCAACTATGAAGTATGGCATAAGTGGCCCGTCTACTAGTGATGCTGCTTGTGGCAGTCCCAAGCGCCCCTGTAGCAAGCGACTGCCAAATTCGCTTGAGCTGAACACGCTGCTGTCGGCATTTCCACCGTACGCACCAACGTCTACAGCAACAAAGTTGTAGTTAGCGTCGCACATTGCCATGAGAACGATAGAGTGCTGCTTTTTGTAATTAAAATAAAGCGAACCGGAATTCGGAGGGCAATGAATGGAAATGTGTTTGCCATCAACAGCGGCGCAACAGTGGGGAAGGTTCCATTTTACTTCAAATTCATCGCTGTACTGCTTCCATTTAGCTTCAGTTACCTCCGGCATAAATGTTCCATGAAGTTCAAACCATAGAACCTGTGAAACCTCCTGCGTGATCTCCCTTACGGTTGTCACTCCCATTCTGAAAAGTCTTGATATCTCAAATATACTCGATCCATGAGCCAAGTACCTAAATGGAAAAGAAAAAAATTGTAATTATTTTATGCACTATCTTTTTTGTTTTAAGATTTTTTGTTAATGTATTGCTCTTTTGAAACGAAATTAGGTTTTTATGCTCACCAATGGAAAGCGTGGTCAACTCAAACGGGCTTTTCCCCTAATCGGATAGATCATTGAGGCTACAAGCCAGATGATGCCGTCGTTTCTAGTCAGGATCAGGCTTATAGGGATAGGAATCTTGCAGTATCACTGGGAGATTTTTCAAAGATGTTGGCTAAACCTATCGTCTGATCGCAGAAGAATTTTTAAATCAGAATTTTGTGGCAACTTTGAAGAACCAATGGATCACTAATGCTACGTTCACACTACGCTCTATATCAAGTAATATAGCAAGATGATATCCTATATCAAGAAAGGTGTTCACACTACGCCAACTTGATATAGGTTGACGTTTCTGTTGGCGAAAAAAAAAACAGTCCTGTTCAATGACTGAGGTTGAACATGCTCGAACTAGCTCGGAGTTGCTGCATCCTGCTCTTACCCATTTGTTGACGAATGGGTAAGAGCAGGATGCAGCAACTCCGAGCTAGTTCGAGCATGTTCAACCTCAGTCATTGAACAGGACTAACATTGCGCGGAAACGAAACTAAGTTCTGGTTGACGATTTCGGCTTGGTGATTTTGATATTACGGGGTAAATTAACTTTCCAGGAAGTTTCTGGAGATACTCCAGGAGTTCCCTGAGGATTCTTCCAGAAGTTCCCTAGGGATTCCCCCGGGAGTTTTCTGGAAATTCCTCCAGGAGTTCCCTGAGGATTCTTCCAGGAGTTCTCTGGGGATTCCTCCAGGAGTTCCCTGGGGATTCCTCCAGGAGTTCCCTGGGGATTCCTCCAGGAGTTCCCTGGGGATTCCTCCAGGAGTTCCCTGGGGATTCCTCCAGGAGTTCCCTGGGGATTCCTCCAGGAGTCCCCTGGGGATTCCTCCAGGAGTCCCCTGGGGATTGCTTCAAGAGTTCCATGAGGATTCTTCCAGGAGTTCCCTACACGCTAAGGTCAGTTTACCCAAATATAGGTAAAGTTTACCCATAATCACCGAAAAGTGCACAACCTCATTTTATGGGTAAAGGCACTTTACTCATATATGGGTAAGCTGGATATATTATAAAAATAGGTAAAATTTACCCATATTTATGATTTTAAATTTTGGGTCAATTTTACGCATATATGGGTAAAATAATACTATTCAATGAGAGAAAATTATCATAATGTTAATGTCAGAGAAAATATAAAAAAAACGAAAATCCGTTTCACTTTCACCTATTACCTATTTTATTCACCTTTCACCTATAGGGATTTCACCAGATGTTCCCCGATGATTCCTCCAGGAGTACCCTGGGAATTCCTCCAGAAGTTCCCTGGGTATTCCTCCAGGTGTTCCCTAGGAATTCCTACAGGAGTTCTCGGGAGATTCCTCCAAGAGTTCCCTGGGGATTCCTCCAGGAGTTCCCTGGGGATTCCTCCAGGAGTTCCCTGGGGATTCCTCCAGGAGTTCCCTGGGGATTTCTCCAGGAGTTCCTCGGAAAATGCTCCTGGAGTTCTTCGAGAATTCTTCCCGGTGTTAATCAGGAATTTCTTCAGGAGTTCCTGGATAATTCCTCCAAAGAGTACCTCATGAAAACCTCCAGAAATACTCCGGGAACTCTTCCAGGAGTTTCTTGAGAATTCCTGTAGGATTGCCTTGAAAATTCTTCGAGAATTCCTCCAGGAGTTCCCCGAAAATTAATTCCTCAGAAACTCATCCTAAATATCCCCGGGAGCTCCTCGAGAATTCTTCGAAAATTCTTCCCGGTGTTTTCAAGGAATTCTTACCGGAGTTCTTCAAGAATTCCTTCAGAAGTTCTTCGCAAATTCCTCTAGGAGAACCCCGAGAATTCCTCCAGAAGTACATGAGGAATACCTATAGAAATTTTGCGGGAACTCCTCCATGAGTTCCTCGAGAATTTTTCCATGAGTTCCTCGGAAATTCTTTCAAGAGTTCCTTGGGAATTTCTCTAGGAGATTCTTGATTATTCCTCCAGGAGTGCCTCGGAAATTCTTCCAGAAGTTCCTCGGGAATTCTTTCAGAAGTTCCACGGGAATTCTTTCAGAAGTTCCTCGGGAATTCTTCCAGAAGTTCCTCGGGAATTCTTCCGGAAGTTCCTCGGTAATTCTTCCAGAAGTTCCTCAGGAATTCTTCCAGAAGTTCCTCGGGAATTCTTCCACAAATTCCTCTGCAATTCTTCCAGAAGTTTCTCTGGAATTCTTGTAGAAGTTCCTCAGGAATTCTTCCAGAAGTTCCTCGCAAATTTTTCATCAAATTCCTCGGCAATTCTTCCAGAAGTTTCTCGGGAATTCATCCAAAAGTTCCTCGGGAATTTTTCCAGAAGTTCCTCGGGAATTCTTCCAGAAGTTCCTCGGGAATTCTTCCAGAAGTTCCTCGGGAATTCTTCCAGAAGTTCCTCGGGAATTCTTCCAGAAGTTCCTCGGGAATTCTTCCAGAAGTTCCTCGGGAATTCTTCCAGAAGTTCCTCGGGAATTTTCCCAGAAGTTCCTCGGGAATTTTTCCAGAATTTCATCGGGAATTCTTCCAGAAGTTCCTCGGGAATTCTTCCAGAAGTTCCTCGGGAATTCTTCCAGAAGTTCCTCGGGAATTCTTCCAGAAGTTCCTCGGGAATTCTTCCAGAAGTTCCTCGGGAATTCTTCCAGAAGTTCCTCGGGAATTCTTCCAGAAGTTCCTCGGGAATTCTTCCAGAAGTTCCTCGGGAATTCTTCCAGAAGTTCATCGGGAATTCTTCCAGAAGTTCCTCGGGAATTCTTCCAGAAGTTCCTCGGGAATTCTTCCAGAAGTTCCTCGGGAATTCTTCAAGAAGTTCCTCGGGAATTCTTCCAGAAGTTCCTCGGGAATTCTTCCAGAAGTTCCTCGGGAATTCTTCCAGAAGTTCCTCGGGCATTCATCCAGAAGTTCCTCGGGAATTCTTCCAGAAGTTCCTCGGGAATTCTTCCAGAAGTTCCTCGGGAATTCTTCCAAAAGTTCCTGGAGAATTCTTCCATAAGTTCCTAGGGAATTCTTCCAGAAGTTCCTCGGGAATTCTTCCAGAAGTTCCTTGGGAATTCTTCCAGAGGTTCCTCGGGAATTCTTCCAGAAGTTCCTCGGGAATTCTTCCAGAAGTTCCTCGGGAATTCTTCCAGAAGCTTCTGGAAGAATTCTCCAGGAACTTCTGAAAGAATTCCCGAGGAACTTCTGGAAGCTTTCCCCAGGAACTTCTGGAAGAATTACCCAGGAACTTCTGGAAGAATTCCCGAGGAACTTCTGGAAGAACTCCCGAGGAACTTCTGGAAGAATTCCCGAGGAACTTCTGGAAGAATTCCCGAGGAACTTCTTGAAGAATTCCCGAGGAACTTCTGGAAGAATTCCCTAAAAACTTCTGGAAGAATTCCCGAGGAACTTCTGGAAGAATTCCCGAGGAACTTCTGGAAGAATTCCCGAGGAACTTCTGGAAGAATTCCCGAGGAACTTCTGGAAGAATTCCCGGAGAACTTCTGGAAGAATTCCCGAGAAACTTCTGGAAGAATTACAGAGGAACCTCTGGAAGAATTCCCGAGGAACTTCTGGAAGAATTCTCGAGAAACCTCTGGAAGAATTCCCAAGGAACTTCTGGAACAATTCCCGAGGAACTTCTGGAAGAATTTCCGAGGAACTTCTGGAAGAATTCCCGAGGAACTCCTGGAAGAATTCCCGAGGAACTTCTGGAAGAATTTCCGAGGAACTTCTGGAAGAATTCCCGAGGAACTTCTGGAAGAACTCCCGAGGAACTTCTGGAAGAATTCCTCAGAAACTTCTGGAAGAATTCCCGAGGAACTTCTGGAAAAATTCCCGAGGAACCTCTGGAAGAATTCCCGAGGAACTTCTGGAAGAATTCCCGAGGAACTCCTGGAAGAATTCCCGAGGTACTTCTGGAAGAATTCCCGAGGAACTTATGGAAGAATTCCCGAGGAACTTCTGGAAGAATTCCCGAGGAACTTCTGGAAGAATTCCCGAGGAACTTCTGGAAGAATTCCCGAGGAACTTCTGGAAGAATTCCCGAGGAACTCCTGGAAGATTTCCCGAGGAACTTCTGGAAGAATTCCCGAGGAACCTCTGGAAGAACTCCCGAGGAACTTCTGGAAGAATTCCCGAGGAACTTCTGGAAGAATTTCCGAGGAACTTCTGAAAGAATTACCCAGGAACTTCTGGAAGAATTCCCGAGGAGCTTCTGGAAGAATTCCCGAGGAACTTCTGGAAGAATTCCCGAGGAACTTCTGGAGGAATTCCCGAGGAATTTCTGGAAGAATTCCCGAGGAACTTCTGGAAGAATTCCCCAGAAACTTCTGGAAGAATTCCCGAGGAACTTCCGGAAGAATTCCCGAGGAACTTCTGGAAGATTTCCCGAAGAACTTCTGGTAGAATTCCCGAGGAACTTCTGGAAGAATTCCCGAGGAACTTCTGGAAGAATTCCCGAGGAACTTCTGGAAGAGTTCCCGACTAACTTCTGGAAGAATTTCCGAGGAACTTCTGGAAGAATTCCCGAGGAGCTTCTGGAAGAATTCTCCAGGAACTTCTGGAAGAATTCCCGAGGAACTTCTGGAAGAGTTCCCGACTAACTTCTGGAAGAATTTCCGAGGAACTTCTGGAAGAATTCCCGAGGAGCTTCTGGAAGAATTCTCCAGGAACTTCTGGAAGAATTCCCGAGGAACTTCTGGAAGCTTTCCCCAGGAACTTCTGGGAGAATTACCCAGGAACTTCTGGAAGAATTCCCGAGGAACTTCTGGAAGAATTCCCGAGGAACTTCTGGAAGAATTCCCGAGGAACTTCTGGAAGAATTCCCGAGGAACTTCTGGAAGAGTTCCCGACTAACTTCTGGAAGAATTTCCGAGGAACTTCTGGAAGAATTCCCGAGGAGCTTCTGGAAGAATTCTCCAGGAACTTCTGGAAGAATTCCCGAGGAACTTCTGGAAGCTTTCCCCAGGAACTTCTGGAAGAATTACCCAGGAACTTCTGGAAGAATTCCCGAGGAACTTCTGGAAGAACTCCCGAGGAACTTCTGGAAGAATTCCCGAGGAACTTCTGGAAGAATTCCCGTGGAACTTCTTGAAGAATTCCCGAGGAACTTCTGGAAGAATTCCCGAGGAACTTCTGGAAGAATTCCCGAGGAACTTCTGGAAGAATTCCCGAGGAACTTCTGGAAGAATTCCCGAGGAACTTCTGGAAGAATTCCCGAGGAACTTCTGGAAGAATTCCCGAGGAACTTCTGGAAGAATTCCCGAGGAACTTCTGGAAGAATTCCCGAGGAACTTCTGGAAGAATTCCCGAGGAACTTCTGGAAGAATTCCCGAGGAACTTCTGGAAGAATTCCCGAGGAACTTCTGGAAGAATTCCCGAGGAACTTCTGGAAGAATTCCCGAGGAACTTCTGGAAGAATTCCCGAGGAACTTCTGGAAGAATTCCCGAGGAACTTCTGGAAGAATTCCCGTGGAACTTCTGGAAGAATTCCCGAGGAACTTCTGGAAGAACTCTTGAGGAATTTCTGGAAGAATTCCCGAGGAACTTCTGGAAGAATTCCCCTGGAACTTCCGAAAGCTTTCCCCAGGAACTTCTGAAAGAATTACCCAGGAACTTCTGGAAGAATTCCCGAGGAACTTCTGGAAGAATTCCCGAGGAACTTCTGGAAGAATTCCCGAGGAACTTCTGGAAGAATTCCCGAGGAACTTCTGGAAGAGTTCCCGACTAACTTCTGGAAGAATTTCCGAGGAACTTCTGAAGGATTCCCGAGGAGCTTCTGGAAGAATTCTCCAGGAACTTCTGGAAGAATTCCCGAGGAACTTCTGGAAGAATTCCCGAGGAACTTCTGGAAGCTTTCCCCAGGAACTTCTGGAAGAATTACCCAGGAACTTCTGGAAGAATTCCCGAGGAACTTCTGGAAGAACTCCCGAGGAACTTCTGGAAGAATTCCCGAGGAACTTCTGGAAGAATTCCCGAGGAACTTCTTGAAGAATTCCCGAGGAACTTCTGGAAGAATTCCCTAAAAACTTCTGGAAGAATTCCCGAGGAACTTCTGGAAGAATTCCCGAGGAACTTCTGGAAGAATTCCCGAGGAACTTCTGGAAGAATTCCCGAGGAACTTCTGGAAGCTTTCCCCTGGAACTTCTGGAAGAATTACCCAGGAACTTCTGGAAGAATTCCCGAGGAACTTCTGGAAGAACTCCCGAGGAACTTCTGGAAGAATTCCCGAGGAACTTCTGGAAGAATTCCCGAGGAACTTCTTGAAGAATTCCCGAGGAACTTCTGGAAGAATTCCCTAAAAACTTCTGGAAGAATTCCCGAGGAACTTCTGGAAGAATTCCCGAGGAACTTCTGGAAGAATTCCCGAGGAACTTCTGGAAGAATTCCCGAGGAACTTCTGGAAGAATTCCCGAGAAACTTCTGGAAGAATTACAGAGGAACCTCTGGAAGAATTCCCGAGGAACTTCTGGAAGAATTCCCGAGAAACCTCTGGAAGAATTCCCAAGGAACTTCTGGAACAATTCCCGAGGAACTTCTGGAAGAATTTCCGAGGAACTTCTGGAAGAATTCCCGAGGAACTCCTGGAAGAATTCCCGAGGAACTTCTAGAAGAATTCCCGAGGAACTTCTGGAATAATTCCCGAGGAGCTTCTGGAAGAACTCCCGAGGAACTTCTGGAAGAATTCCCGAGGAACTTCTGGAAGAACTCCCGAGGAACTTCTGGAAGAATTCCTCAGAAACTTCTGGAAGAATTCCCGAGGAACTTCTGGAAAAATTCCCGAGGAACCTCTGGAAGAATTCCCGAGGAACTTCTGGAAGAATTCCCGAGGAACTCCTGGAAGAATTCCCGAGGTACTTCTGGAAGAATTCCCGAGGAACTTCTGGAAGAATTCCCGAGGAACTTCTGGAAGAATTCCCGAGGAACTTATGGAAGAATTCCCGAGGAACTTCTGGAAGAATTCCCGAGGAACTTCTGGAAGAATTCCCGAGGAACTTCTGGAAGAATTCCCGAGGAACTTCTGGAAGAATTCCCGAGGAACTCCTGGAAGAATTCCCGAGGAACTTCTGGAAGAATTCCCGAGGAACCTCTGGAAGAACTCCCGAGGAACTTCTGGAAGAATTCCCGAGGAACTTCTGGAAGAACTCCCGAGGAACTTCTGGAAGAATTCCCCAGAAACTTCTGGAAGAATTCCCGAGGAACTTCTGGAAGAATTCCCGAGGAACTTCTGGAAGAATTCCCAAGGAACTTCTGGAAGAACTCCCGAGGAACTTCTGGAAGAACTCCCGAGGAACTTCTGGAAGAATTCCCGAGGAACTTCTGGAAGAATTCCCGAAGAACTTCTGGAAGAATTCCCGAGGAACTTCTGGAAGAATTCCCGAGGAACTTCTGGAAGAATTCCCGAGGAACTTCTGGAAGAATTCCCGATGAACTTCTGGAAGAATTCCCGAGGAACTTCTGGAATAATTCCCGAGGAACTTCTGGAAGAATTCCCGAGGAACTTCTGGAATAATTCCCGAGGAGCTTCTGGAAGAACTCCCGAGGAACTTCTGGAAGAATTTCCGAGGAACTTCTGGAAGAATTCCCGAGGAACTCCTGGAAGAATTCCCGAGGAACTTCTGGAAGAATTCCCTAAAAACTTCTGGAAGAATTCCCGAGGAACTTCTGGAAGAATTCCCGAGGAACTTCTGGAAGAATTCCCGAGGAACTTCTGGAAGAATTCCCGAGGAACTTCTGGAAGCTTTCCCCAGGAACTTCTGGAAGAATTACCCAGGAACTTCTGGAAGAATTCCCGAGGAACTTCTGGAAGAATTCCCGAGGAACTTCTGGAAGAATTCCCGAGGAACTTCTGGAAGAATTCCCGAGGAACTTCTTGAAGAATTCCCGAGGAACTTCTGGAAGAATTCCCTAAAAACTTCTGGAAGAATTCCCGAGGAACTTCTGGAAGAATTCCCGAGGAACTTCTGGAAGAATTCCCGAGGAACTTCTGGAAGAATTCCCGAGGAACTTCTGGAAGAATTCCCGAGAAACTTCTGGAAGAATTACAGAGGAACCTCTGGAAGAATTCCCGAGGAACTTCTGGAAGAATTCCCGAGAAACCTCTGGAAGAATTCCCAAGGAACTTCTGGAACAATTCCCGAGGAACTTCTGGAAGAATTTCCGAGGAACTTCTGGAAGAATTCCCGAGGAACTCCTGGAAGAATTCCCGAGGAACTTCTGGAAGAATTCCCGAGGAACTTCTGGAATAATTCCCGAGGAGCTTCTGGAAGAACTCCCGAGAAACTTCTGGAAGAATTCCCGAGGAACTTCTGGAAGAACTCCCGAGGAACTTCTGGAAGAATTCCTCAGAAACTTCTGGAAGAATTCCCGAGGAACTTCTGGAAAAATTCCCGAGGAACCTCTGGAAGAATTCCCGAGGAACTTCTGGAAGAATTCCCGAGGAACTCCTGGAAGAATTCCCGAGGTACTTCTGGAAGAATTCCCGAGGAACTTCTGGAAGAATTCCCGAGGAACTTCTGGAAGAATTCCCGAGGAACTTATGGAAGAATTCCCGAGGAACTTCTGGAAGAATTCCCGAGGAACTTCTGGAAGAATTCCCGAGGAACTTCTGGAAGAATTCCCGAGGAACTTCTGGAAGAATTCCCGAGGAACTCCTGGAAGAATTCCCGAGGAACTTCTGGAAGAATTCCCGAGGAACCTCTGGAAGAACTCCCGAGGAACTTCTGGAAGAATTCCCGAGGAACTTCTGGAAGAACTCCCGAGGAACTTCTGGAAGAATTCCCCAGAAACTTCTGGAAGAATTCCCGAGGAACTTCTGGAAGAATTCCCGAGGAACTTCTGGAAGAATTCCCAAGGAACTTCTGGAAGAACTCCCGAGGAACTTCTGGAAGAATTCCCGAGGAACTTCTGGAAGAATTTCCGAAGAACTTCTGGAAGAATTCCCGAGGAACTTCTGGAAGAATTCCCGAGGAACTTCTGGAAGAATTCCCGAGGAACTTCTGGAAGAATTCCCGAGGAACTTCTGGAAGAATTCCCGAGGAACTTCTGGAAGAATTCCCGAGGAACTTCTGGAAGAATTCCCGAGGAACTTCTGGAAGAATTCCCGATGAACTTCTGGAAGAATTCCCGAGGAACTTCTGGAATAATTCCCGAGGAACTTCTGGAAGAATTCCCGAGGAACTTCTGGAATAATTCCCGAGGAGCTTCTGGAAGAACTCCCGAGGAACTTCTGGAAGAATTCCCGAGGAACTTCTGGAAGAATTCCCGAGGAACTCCTGGAAGAATTCCCGAGGAACTTCTGGAAGAATTTCCGAGGAACTTCTGGAATAATTCCCGAGGAGCTTCTGGAAGAACTCCCGAGGAACTTCTGGAAGAATTCCCGAGGAACTTCTGGAAGAACTCCCGAGGAACTTCTGGAAGAATTCCTCAGAAACTTCTGGAAGAATTCCCGAGGAACTTCTGGAAAAATTCCCGAGGAACCTCTGGAAGAATTCCCGAGGAACTTCTGGAAGAATTCCCGAGGAACTCCTGGAAGAATTCCCGAGGTACTTCTGGAAGAATTCCCGAGGAACTTCTGGAAGAATTCCCGAGGAACTTCTGGAAGAATTCCCGAGGAACTTCTGGAAGAATTCCCGAGGAACTTATGGAAAAATTCCCGAGGAACTTCTGGAAGAATTCCCGATGAACTTCTGGAAGAATTCCCGAGGAACTTCTGGAAGAATTCCCGAGGAACTTCTGGAAGAATTCCCGAGGAACTTCTGGAAGAATTCCCGAGGAACTTCTGGAAGAATTCCCGAGGAACTTCTGGAAGAATTCCCGAGGAACTTCTGGAAGAACTCCCGAGGAATTTCTGGAAGAATTCCCGAGGAACATCTGGAAGAATTCCCGAGGAACTTCTGGAAGAATTCCCGAGGAACTTCTGGAAGAATTCCCCTGGAACTTCCGGAAGCTTTCCCCAGGAACTTCTGAAAGAATTACACAGGAACTTCTGGAAGAATTCCCGAGGAACTTCTGGAAGAATTCCCGAGGAACTTCTGGAAGAATTCCCGAGGAACTTCTGGAGGAACTCCCGAGGAATTTCTGGAAGAATTCCCGAGGAACTTCTGGAAGAATTCCCAAGGAACTTCTGGAACAATTCCCGAGGAACTTCCGGAAGAATTCCCGAGGAACTTCTGGAAGAATTCCCGAAGAACTTCTGGAAGAATTCCCGAGGAACTTCTTGAAGAATTCCCGAGGAACTTCTGGAAGAATTCCCGAGGAACTTCTGGAAGAGTTCCCGACTAACTTCTGGAAGAATTTCCGAGGAACTTCTGGAAGAATTCCCGAGGAGCTTCTGGAAGAATTCTCCAGGAACTTCTGGAAGAATTCCCGAGGAACTTCTGGAAGCTTTCCCCAGGAACTTCTGGAAGAATTACCCAGGAACTTCTGGAAGAATTCCCGAGGAACTTCTGGAAGAACTCCCGAGGAACTTCTGGAAGAATTCCCGAGGAACTTCTGGAAGAATTCCCGTGGAACTTCTTGAAGAATTCCCGAGGAACTTCTGGAATAATTCCCGAGGAACTTCTGGAAGAATTCCCGAGGAACTTCTGGAAGAATTCCCGAGGAACTTCTGGAAGAATTCCCGAGGAACTTCTGGAAGAATTCCCGAGGAACTTCTGGAAGAATTCCCGAGGAACTTCTGGAAGAATTCCCGAGGAACTTCTGGAAGAATTCCCGAGGAACTTCTGGAAGAATTCCCGAGGAACTTCTGGAAGAATTCCCGAGGAACTTCTGGAAGAATTCCCGAGGAACTTCTGGAAGAATTCCCGAGGAACTTCTGGAAGAATTCCCGAGGAACTTCTGGAAGAATTCCCGTGGAACTTCTGGAAGAATTCCCGAGGAACTTCTGGAAGAACTCTTGAGGAATTTCTGGAAGAATTCCCGAGGAACTTCTGGAAGAATTCCCCTGGAACTTCCGAAAGCTTTCCCCAGGAACTTCTGAAAGAATTACCCAGGAACTTGTGGAAGAATTCCCGAGGAACTTCTGGAAGAATTCCCGAGGAACTTCTGGAAGAATTCCCGAGGAACTTCTGGAAGAATTCCCGAGGAACTTCTGGAAGAGTTCCCGACTAACTTCTGGAAGAATTTCCGAGGAACTTCTGAAGGATTCCCGAGGAGCTTCTGGAAGAATTCTCCAGGAACTTCTGGAAGAATTCCCGAGGAACTTCTGGAAGAATTCCCGAGGAACTTCTGGAAGCTTTCCCCAGGAACTTCTGGAAGAATTACCCAGGAACTTCTGGAAGAATTCCCGAGGAACTTCTGGAAGAACTCCCGAGGAACTTCTGGAAGAATTCCCGAGGAACTTCTGGAAGAATTCCCGAGGAACTTCTTGAAGAATTCCCGAGGAACTTCTGGAAGAATTCCCTAAAAACTTCTGGAAGAATTCCCGAGGAACTTCTGGAAGAATTCCCGAGGAACTTCTGGAAGAATTCCCGAGGAACTTCTGGAAGAATTCCCGAGGAACTTCTGGAAGAATTCCCGAGAAACTTCTGGAAGAATTACAGAGGAACCTCTGGAAGAATTCCCGAGGAACTTCTGGAAGAATTCCCGAGAAACCTCTGGAAGAATTCCCAAGGAACTTCTGGAACAATTCCCGAGGAACTTCTGGAAGAATTTCAGAGGAACTTCTGGAAGAATTCCCGAGGAACTCCTGGAAGAATTCCCGAGGAACTTCTGGAAGAATTCCCGAGGAACTTCTGGAAGAATTCCCGAGGAGCTTCTGGAAGAACTCCCGAGGAACTTCTGGAAGAATTCCCCAGAAACTTCTGGAAGAATTCCCGAGGAACTTCTGGAAGAATTCCCGAGAAACTTCTGGAAGAATTCCCGAGGAACTTCTGAAAGAATTCCCGAGGAACCTCTGGAAGAATTCCCGAGGAACTTCTGGAAGAATTCCCGAGGAACTCCTGGAAGAATTCCCGAGGAACTTCTGGAAGAATTCCCGACGAACTTCTGGAAGAATTCCCGACGAACTTCTGGAAGAATTCCCGAGGAACTTCTGGAAGAATTCCCGAGGAACTTCTGGAAGAATTCCCGAGGATTTTCTGGAAGAATTCCCGAGGAACTTCTGGAAGAATTCCCGAGGAACTTCTGGAAGAATTCCCGAGGAACTTCTGGAAGAATTCCCGAGGAACTTCTGGAAGAATTCCCGAGGAACTTCTGGAAGAATTCCCGAGGAACTTCTGGAAGAATTCCCGAGGAACTTCTGGAAGAATTCCCGAGGAACTTCTGGAAGAATTCCCGAGGAACTTCTGGAAGAATTCCCGAGGAACTTCTGGAAGAATTCCCGAGGAACTTCTGGAAGAATTTCCGAGGAACTTCTGGAAGAATCCCCGAGGAACTTCTGGAAGAATTCCCGAGGAACTTCTGGAAGAATTCCCGAGGAACTTCTGGAAGAATTCCCGAGGAACTTCTGGAAGAATTCCCGAGGAACTTCTGGAAGAATTCCCGAGGAACTTCTGGAAGAATTCCCGAGGAACTTCTGGAAGAATTCCCGAGGAACTTCTGGAAGAATTCCCGAGGAACTTCTGGAAGAATTCCCGAGGAACTTCTGGAAGAATTCCCGAGGAACTTCTGGAAGAATTTCCGAGGAACTTCTGGAAGAATTCCCGAGGAACTTCTGGAAGAATTCCCGAGGAACTTCTGGAAGAATTCCCAAGGAACTTCTGGAAGAATTCCCGAGGAACTTCTGGAAGAATTCCCGAGGAACTTCTGGAAGAATTCCCGAGGAACTTCTGGAAGAATTCCCCAGAAACTTCTGGAAGAATTCCCGAGGAACTTCTGGAAGAATTCCCGAGGAACCTCTGGAAGAACTCCCGAGGAACTTCTGGAAGAATTCCCGAGGAACTTCTGGAAGAATTCCCGAGGAACTTCTGGAAGAACTCCCGAGGAACTTCTGGAAGAATTCCCCAGAAACTTCTGGAAGAATTCCCGAGGAACTTCTGGAAGAACTCCCGAGGAATTTCTGGAAGAATTCCCGAGGAACTTCTGGAAGAACTCCCGAGGAACTTCTGGAAGAATTCCCGAGGAACTTCTGGAAGAATTCCCGAAGAACTTCTGGAAGAATTCCCGAGGAACTTCTGGAAGAATTCCCGAGGAACTTCTGGAAGAATTCCCGAGGAACTTCTGGAAGAATTCCCGAGGAACTTCTGGAAGAATTCCCGAGGAACTTCTGGAAGAATTCCCGAGGAACTTCTGGAAGAATTCCCGAGGAACTTCTGGAAGAATTCCCGAGGAACTTCTGGAAGAATTTCCGAGGAACTTCTGGAAGAATTCCCGAGGAACTTCTGGAAGAATTCCCGAGGAACTTCTGGAAGAATTCCCGAGGAACTTCTGGAAGAATTCCCGAGGAACTTCTGGAAGAATTCCCGAGGAACTTCTGGAAGAATTCCCGAGGAACTTCTGGAAGAATTCCCGAGGAACTTCTGGAAGAATTCCCGAGGAACTTCTGGAAGAATTCCCGAGGAACTTCTGGAAGAATTCCCGAGGAACTTCTGGAAGAATTCCCGAGGAACTTCTGGAAGAATTCCCGAGGAACTTCTGGAAGAATTCCCGAGGAACTTCTGGAAGAATTCCCGAGGAACTTCTGGAAGAATTCCCGAGGAACTTCTGGAAGAATTCCCGAGGAACTTCTGGAAGAATTCCCGAGGAACTTCTGGAAGAATTCCCGAGGAACTTCTGGAAGAGTTCCCGAGGAACTTCTGGAAGATTTCCCGAGGAACTTCTGGAAGAATTCCCGAGGAACCTCTGGAAGAACTCCCGAGGAACTTCTGGAAGAATTCCCGAGGAACTTCTGGAAGAATTCCCGAGGAACTTCTGGAAGAATTCCCGAAAAACTTCTGGAAGATCTCCCGAGGAACTTCTGGAAGAATTTCCGGAAAACTTCTGGAAGAATTTCCGAAAAACTTCTGGAAGAATTCCCGAGGAACTTCTGGAAGAACTCCCGAGGGGAAGAATTCTCGAGGAACTTCTGAAAGAATTTCCTAGGAACTTCTGGAAGAATTCCCGAGGAACTTCTGGAAGAATTCCCGAAAAACTTCTGGAAGTATTCCCGAGGAACTTCTGGAAGAATTCCCGAGGAACTTCTGGAAGAATTCCCGAGGAACTTCTGGAAGAATTCCCGAGGAACTTCTGGAAGAATTCCCGAGGAACTTCTGGAAGAATTCCCGAGGAACTTCTGGAAGAATTCCCGAGGAACTTCTGGAAGAATTCCCGAGGAATTTCTGGAAGAACTCCCGAGGAACTTCTGGAAGAATTCCCGAGGAATTTCTGGAAGAACTCCCGAGGAACTTCTGGAAGAATTCCCCAGAAACTTCTGGAAGAATTCCCGAGGAACTTCTGGAAGAATTCCCGAGGAACCTCTGGAAGAATTCCCGAGGAACTTCTGGAAGAATTCCCGAGGAACTTCTGGAAGAATTCCCGAGGAACTTCTGGAAAAATTCCCGAGGAACTTCTGGAAGAATTCCCGAGGAACTTCTGGAAGAATTCCCGAGGAACTTCTGGAAGAATTCCCGAAAAACTTCTGGAAGATCTCCCGAGGAACTTCTGGAAGAATTTCCGAAAAACTTCTGGAAGAATTTCCGAAAAACTTCTGGAAGAATTCCCGAGGAACTTCTGGAAGAACTCCCGAGGGGAAGAATTCCCGAGGAACTTCTGAAAGAATTTCCGAGGAACTTCTGGAAGAATTCCCGAGGAACTTCTGGAAGAATTCCCGAGGAACTTCTGGAAGAATTCCCGAGGAACTTCTGGAAGAATTCCCGAGGAACTTCTGGAAGAATTCCCGAGGAACTTCTGAAAGAATTCTCGAGCAACTTCTGGAAGAATTCCCGAGGAACTTCTGGAAGAATTCCCGAGGAACTTCTGGAAGAATTCCCGAGGAACTTCTGGAAGAATTCCCGAAGAATTTCTGGAAGAACTCCCGAGGAACTTCTGGAAGAATTCCCGAGGAACTTCTGGAAAAATTCCCGAGGAACTTCTGGAAGAATTCCCGAGGAACTTCTGGAAGAATTCCCGAAAAACTTCTGGAAGATCTCCCGAGGAACTTCTGGAAGAATTTCCGAAAAACTTCTGGAAGAATTTCCGAAAAACTTCTGGAAGAATTCCCGAGGAACTTCTGGAAGAACTCGCGAGGGGAAGAATTCCCGAGGAACTTCTGAAAGAATTTCCGAGGAACTTCTGGAAGAATTCCCGAGGAACTTCTGGAAAAATTCCCGAGCAACTGCTGGAGGAATTCTCGAGAAGCTTCTAGAAAAATTTCCGAGGAACTTCTGGAGGAATTCCCGAGGAACTTCTAGAAGAATTCCCGAAAAACTTCTGGAAGAACTCCCGAGGAACTTCTGGAAGAATTTCCGAAAAACTTCTGGAAGAATTCCCGAGGAACTTCTGGAAAAAATCCCGAGCAACTGCTGGAGGAATTCTCGAGAAACTTCTAGAAAAATTTCCGAGGAACTTCTGGAGGAATTCCCGAGGAACTTCTAGAAGAATTCCCGAAAAACTTCTGGAAGAACTCCCAAGGAACTTCTGGAAGAATTTCCGAAAAACTTCTGGAAGATTTCCCGAGGAACTTCTGGAAGAACTCCCGAGGGGAAGAATTCCCGAGGAACTTCTGAAAGAATATCCGAGGAACTTCTGGAAGAATTCCCGAGGAACTTCTGGAAATATTCCCGAGGAACTTCTGGAGAGATTCCTGAGGAAGCCAAGGATGGGATCATTCATTTGCAATCATTTACATTCACTTGCGTATAAACATCGTACCAAAAACTAATGTACGGAGCACTTTTTTATTTTTGATTTACCTGAAACTTTGTAGAACAATGTACTAGCGTAGCGTCAATAATAAAGTCAACAGAAGGTAACAAACGCAACTCTCCACGGCGTGAATGTAATTTTCGGAAGGAATTTCTGGAGGAATCCTGGAAACCGGAAAGGAGTTCGTGGAAGAATTCGGGGAGAAATTCCAGAAGGAATTCCTGGAGGAAACCCCTCGGGAACCTCAGAAGTAATTCTTGGAGGAATCTCGGAAGCAATTTATGCAGAAATCTCGGAAACCATTCCATGAGAAATGCCGGGAGGAATTCGTGGAGGAATCCTGGAAGAAATTTCTTGAGTAATCCCACAAGTAATCTAAGAAAAAAAAAATCCGGAAGTGGAGGCATCCCGGAAGGAACTCCTGGAGGAATTCTAGAAGCAATTCCTTAAGAAATCCCGCAAGCAATTGCAGGAGAAATACCGGAAGGAATTCCTGGAAGAATCCCGAAAGGAATTCCTGGAGGAATCTCAAAAGCATTTTTTTTTTCAGGAATTCCGGAAGCAACTTTTGGAGAAATCTCCGAAGAAACTTCTCGAGAAATCTCGAAAGAAACTTCTCGAAAAATCCCAGAAGCAACTCCAGGAGGAATCCCGGAAGGAATTCTCGGAGGATTCCCGGTGGGAATTCCTGGAAGCAGAAGGAAGAGAAATCCTGGAAGATATTTGTGGGAGATTCCCGGAACCAATTTCTGGAGATATCCCGAAAGCAATGCCCTGGAGAAATCCTGGAAGGAGTTCCAGCAGGAATCCCGCTGATGGCCATGCTGCGCCATGAAACTTACCATGATGTGGAATGATACAGACAGTAGTAGAAAAGTCTCTTTGTGAATTATCACAATTAATCCAGGTGGATAATCACAAGAAACAGCTCCCGAGACTGGACACGAATGCCAACTTATCTGGTAAAGTGTCTTTAATAATATATAATAATAATAATAGCTCCCGGGAAGCTACGATGGATGGTGTACAAAAGCAGCTTTTGAAAAGCTGCGTAAGAGTTTCGGGTGAACTGTCTAGTTCGTTCGAATATCGTCGGGGACCACGACAAGGGTACGATTTCTGTGCCTGTTGCGAGCCTAACATCCTAAAATTGACAAAAGCTTGTAATTATCGGGTAAGTCGGTCGGGAGCGGTACTGAGACTCCCCGACACAATAGCCTCAGGGTCGGCACGCTCACGTCCCGTAACTCGCGGGCAGGGAACTCTCGCACTTAGAAATAGATAACCACAACAGCACTTCACGGACAACTACACTTTATTCAGGTTTTACACTGTATATTTCTGGCACTTCCTTCTCCCTTTATCTCCCACTTCCTTAAAGCTAACCTGACCTTATCGTTGGGGGCCCCTTTCCTGCAGCACTCCACCACACCTGTCCTCCACTGCGTCCTGGATACTGTGCGCGATGGCGGCGCGCAGTCCTTCGTACAGCTGGCGTACTCGATGGCGGCGCACGGTACTCTACACCGCTATGAACAACGGCAACGTCCTTCGGGTTTGGGGTGGCACTACACGGGTTCCTGAACCTCCTACGCGTCTCGGTCCTGCCGATATGGTGACGGATCGGCCTTCGGCTAGTTCTGTGCCGGAATTCGCCCAGATGATCACGGAAACGACGTAGGGAAATCGGTCGGGCACTTTCAAGTCAAAAACGGCGGGGTTCTGTAGTCCACTTCTCTGTCACTTCTTCCACTTTTCAACTTTCTCCAATAACTCTGCATAAAACTTTCCAAACTTTTACTTCTGTCCAAACTTTCCAAACTTTTACTACTGTCTTAGTCGACGAACTCTGGGCAAGTGCTAGCATACCGAATCGTTGACTGCCTTGAGGTTCATGACCTCGTTCCTCGGTCATTGCCCTCTCCAGCCATCCCATTTCTCAATGGCCCCGTTACGCCACCCCTCATGGCCGCTCAATGAGTGGTAACCAGTCCCTCTGGTGGTGGGGTTTTCAACTACAGTGTGTAGTATTGATGGTTGCTGTTTAGGGTGGTGGAGCCTGACGTTGTCCTATCTAGCCTATCGGGAGCTTCTAGCTGGGTGACACCTACACTAACCACGATTATTACCTGCCATATTACATTTTTACATTTCACGCATCACAAATCACGAAGTTCTCGGTAACACTCACGACACAAAATAACCAACACTTACAAGCTGGAACGATGGGCAGGGCATGTTGTTAGAATGCCGGACAACAACCCTGCACAGCTGATGAGATTTGTATGGTTAAGATACATAACGACCACCATTATTTATTGTAAAACTGCCATTTACCATTCGCCGAATGGTATAGATCAATAGGGGTGATGGTGAGTGTGCCGTGTAAATTACAATACGTTTAATGGTGAATATTTTTCGAAAAAATGGTGTTGTAACAATAACATTTATCGTATTTTTATGATATTTTTTATCAGGGAAGAAAGCAGACGACGTCGTTGCGATACAAAAGCTATACGCAGCACGTTTCCATTGATTGATGCACCAAGCGAAAAGAAGAAGAAGTTTTGACATTTCGAGATTGTTTTAATGAAACGGAAATAAAACAATATTTTCTGGAATGGATCACAAAAAAAAATTAAAACGGCCGCTGAAATGAACAGATAGCGCCACCATAGCCTTGTGTGTTTGACGTAACTCGACTGCTGTCACTGTGTTACCTTCCATATATGGTGGCACTTTTGTTTTGATGCGGTGAGCAGCGGAAAAGCGGGTTCAGGCGATCCATTGTGGCTGATTTGATTGGTTGTGCCATTATTTGTTGTGTTCGGATCAATCAAGCTTGAACTAATTTTTGCGAATCAACCCAAAGCAGGCAGATCAAACTGAAATATTTTAATACATTCAGATATTAATTATATACATATGTCAAACAAGATCTTTTGATTTACTACTCACAATTTTAGTTTTTCTCTCTCCCTTCGACCTTTTCGTCCTTCTTTGTTGGAATCGATATTTAAGTTTTCCTATAGTATTCAAACGTTTTATATCTTTATCTAAATTCATTTAAAATACTACTCACGAACTTGCAGCAACGCACACCACGATCAATTCTACGCCGGCTCAGAGCTCTACCGTATGCCCACCCAGGTAACCACTAAGCATTTGAATAAGCCGTACAGCAGCACGTATAATGCATTCGAACTGCTTGCTGCCCTACATAAGCAGTTCGACTGCATAACTGCCTTCAAATAGCATAAGCTGTGCTACGCAAAAGCTTTTGGTTGTTAATTAGCATTTCAACTGCTTGAGGGGTTTTCGATTGGAAGCTATCAGAATGCTTCAAAACTGCTCTTCAAGTGCCAAGAGCAAAGAGGATGGATGATATGTTATGCATTTCATAGCACATGTTGTCTTTCTCTTACAGGGCCAACGCTTTTGTTTATAAAGTTGTGCATCACATTTGCTTCTTCGTTTTCCATCACTCATTCATCAGCTCAGAAGCAAACATTGCTGGATTGGATTGGGAACTTGGCCATCAGAAAATAACTAATTCCCATTTCCTCGGAAAATGTGTCCTGAATAGGTGGATGCTTTGGCGGATCATAAGATTATTCAAAAGAGGAATGCTCAACACACAATGAAATACCTCTTTGAAAACAAGTTTTGTGAATTGACTCTGCTGCTGATGCTGCTGCTGACGGTTCAAGATGCTACAGCTGTTCCGATGGCGTGCGTTAATTTTATCCCCAATATAAAGAATGCTTGGAAAACCATTCTGTATATTGGGGATTAAATCAACGCACGCCATCGGAACAACTGTAGCATCGTGGATCAGCAGCAGCAGCAGCAGCAGATTGATAAGTTAATATGATTGAGTAATCTTCGGATCGTATAACTGCGTATAACGCTTTACGGAGCCGAGGATCTTTCTTTGTACTTAATAGTATACATTATACAGAGTAATAACTTTTTAATGATATCTGTTAGTATTGGGTGGAAGCCAGGGTACTCGTGGCAGCTCGAGGTTAGAAGGTCACATTTTGAGGGATGGACAGGGTAAGGATTGGGCCAAAGGTTTCACTGCTGCTCATCCGGGGGTGAATCGCATCTTGCTAGCGTATTCGGTGCCTTGTGGTGTTGGTACCAACTTGTTGTGGGACTTGGTCTTCCGGATGGCCAGGAGCAGCTTGGTAACACAAAGAGAACAAAACTACCAATGTGCCGTCTTGCCGTTGTAGTATTTCATTGATACTAAAGCCTATGATGTGGGAAATCTAAAATGCTGATAGGTTAAAAAAAAAATGTAGGATAAGAGATTGGGTATTGAATAATATAAAAGTTATGGTATTGGAATGTATGAGAATTGTAGAATTAAATACTGATAATGAAGAGAAAAAAAAACATCGAAATAAAAATACATAAACACCCCTATAACGTACTAGCGAGATCGCCCATTGCTTGATAATATGAGCGCTTGTCAGAATCGAGAAAAAAACGTGGCAACGTGTGAGCGAGCCTCATGCAAACTGTGCGCTGAGCAGTGTGCGAGTCAGTTGATAGACTGAAGCAAACGACGACGGACAGGCTCAACAGGAGTAACTTCGCTCCGACAAAAAAGCAAGCGGGTGGAACCGCTTTCTGCAAGTCGGAGCGTTGGAAAGTCGGCAACAGCATCAAAATCCTCACTGCCGGTAAACTGCGATATGGCTGCTGTTGCCGACTTTCCAAGTCGGAGCGACTTGCAGAAAGCGGTTCCACCCGCTTGCTTTTTTGTCGGAGCGAAGTTACTCCTGTTGAGCCTGTCCGTCGTCGTTTGCTTCAGTCTATCAACTGACTCGCACACTGCTCAGCGCACAGTTTGCATGAGGCTCGCTCACACGTTGCCACGTTTTTTCTCGATTCTGACAAGCGCTCATATTATCAAGCAATGGGCGATCTCGCTAGTACGTTATAGGGGTGTTTATGTATTTTTATTTCGATGTTTTTTTTTTTCTCTTCATTATCAGTATTTAATTCTACAATTCTCATACATTCCAATACCATAACTTTTATATTATTCAATACCCAATCTCTTATCCTACAATTCCTCTCACCCCTACTCTTCTGTTATAGACTCCATCACTAGTATTGAATCAATGAGCCATGTAACGAAACGACAACAGTGTTGATATTGAAATTGACATTCACACATTAGGATGCCACCTCTTGTCAAATTTGTATTCTCGTAAAATGGACTATTCATTGACATAGCTTTTGAAAATTTTACAATTGGGCTGTTTAGCGATAAAATTATTGTCGGGCCGCCACCAAACCGGACTTCGCACAATCAAGTCACGACGCGACCCAACTTGCGACGTTTTTTTTTATCATGTCAAAAGTAGTGCGCATCCTTCCCGTTGTTATCAGCAACACAGCAAACTAGATGCGAAACAGTTGCGACACTTGTGGACCAAGAAAATGGCAATTTTTGATTGAATGTCGGTCTTGATTCCAACCGGAAGGACAATACTGATATGTTTATAGCTTAATCGAGAGTATATTGTTCTGAGTATAACAGGACTCAATATCTTTGTTTTGACAGTCAAATTTACAAAACAATTCCAATTTCCGTGGAAAAAAAGAAGAAAGCTCAATCAAAAAACTAACTGTTCGTTGAGAGGCATAGCCCTTTCTCCTTGACTATTCCACCACAAAATTTGTTTAGGCTCTCTAATTATTATCTTGCCTTTAGCAAAACTAGTTTTGAATCTACTAGTATGTGACTTTTTCATCACTTCCACACTTTGAAAATACCAATTACGCTATCATTAAATTAAATTTTCACGATGCCATTCCTTGTCATATTGCACCTGTTTTTTTTTTTTAATAATATCATCCAAGTTGAAACCGTTGAAACTAAAACTCCAAATTTGTGCCGATTCCATCTTTCCTTTTGTGTTCCACTACAAATTAATAACCCTCCATGTTTACTGTCACTTGGGTTTGATTAAACTTTTGTTTTAAGTCTATGATGTTGACTGCATAAATGAAAACTACACAACTTTCATTGAATTATTCATTCTATTCTAGTTCATGTTCCACTACACCTTAACCTTCCGTAACTCGCGCGGTTGACTACCTGCGTCAGCACCACACTAATGCTGAGTACAAAAAGCGAGATTTTTTCAACGTGTTGTACAAAATACAACAGCGCGATCGCTCGAGGGTTAATATAGTCCTGCTTTCTGGTAGAGTTTTTCAGGCTCTAGAATATTCCATCAAGCAGAGTTATCACCAAATATGCCATCTAAGTTGTAGCTTTCTAGGCCCAAAAAGTTTCCATCAAGCTATGAAATCATATTGTTTTTCTTTATATCCAGAGTAACTACATTCTTAACTAATTAAAGTATCTCGTTACTGGATTAAGTTTTTATGGAAGTTTAAAAATGTTTTACGACTCCACCTTATGATTCACATAGTTTTATTAGCCTATTGTATCTCCATAGCGCCGCGTCGTGCCCATTATATTGCCTTCAGTCAATACTCTATTGCTATCATTAATTTTCCCCCTTTTCAAATTTATGAATATCATCCTTCTTGCAGTTCGGTATTCAGTGCTTTTAGAAAGCCTATCATTCGTTCGGAAGCCTTTCGGAACTAATACTCAAGCTATTTACCCCATAGTCTTACGCTTTGAAAATTCATAGCATTCTTACGTCTAGCATACTTGTCTTTTGCTCGATCCTCCTTTGCTATAGTTGCTTCCAAAATCATTCTCCATCACCAACTTGTAAAAGATCTAATATGTTAAATTGGAAAGAGCTTGCCAGACTCCTAAACAAATTTACCAAACGTAACATCTTCTCGATATTATTAGCTTTCCAACTATAACTTTTTTTTAACCAATTTGAATTCCAAAATCAATTAAGGAAGTTAAAGTTCAGTTGATCAGTAATCAATTTATGAGCTGATCAGAAGTATAACCGGGAGTTGCGGAACAATCTTCGTTGCTATTGAAAATTCTCAGTGAAGGTTCCCCTCCTTATTTGCATTCAACAAACCAACGCAAATCTAACCTTATCACGCCATCTTATTTCCTCACCAGATTGGATTATTTATAAGCCAGATTGGATTATTTATAATTTCTTTTTCAATTTGTCAATCTCTCACTCCTAAACCGAAATATTTCTTTGTCAATTAATCTTTCTATTGGCATTCTTATATTTTATTATTCCAATTGGGAAAAACGCTGTTGACTTTTATTATAATCAACTCAATTACAAAATTATATTCAAATTATTCAACAAGAAATCCAACCGCTTCGGAACACCAGTCAATAACATTAAGCTGCTACAGTTTCACTCTCGTCGTCAATAAATATTTATCATAAAAAAACGGCAGATTAGTATTTCTTCGTTTTATCTAAAAAAATATCTTAAAACGTGCAAACTTCCATCTCTGTGAAATGAGTCTAATGATGCTTCATAGATGAAGCTTGCCAGGCTTCAAGTGTCTATCGAGCAAAGATAAAGTACTTCAGCAGCTATCGAGCCTATAAATTTGAATTCACTTATTGTATAATTGTAGATTTCGTCTGCGCCATCTTTGGTGGAGCTCACTAGGCTCCAGAAGTGTCCATCGAATAAAGCATCAAAACGTGCCAAAATTTATCTCTGAGAAATAAGCAGTTATATTGTGGATGAAGTTTGTCTGGATTTAGGTGCCATCAAGCATTGAAATTCTACTCAGTCAGTGCCTTGCTGACCAGGCTCCAGAAGCAATGAAATTAAAGCGTGTCACTGAGGAATAGGACAGATCTATGATGCTCTCATTGACTATCAGGCTTCAAGTGCTTATCAAGCATCAAAATCAAATCTTGTTCCTTCTTCAGTGGAGCTTACCAGGCTCCAGAAGTTTTCACCATCCATATAACATAAACTATCCATCTACAACGCATAATAATGTTTTATAAGCTCTCCCAAAAAAAAAAATAAACCGTAATATCAACAGTAATATTCGTCTGTCTTTCTTCTTGCATTCTCATATTTTATTGTTCTCATTACAAAATTCTGTTCGCTATCATTATAATCAACTCGACTGTACTCAATTAAACAAGAAACCCAACCGCATCCAAATTGCAATCAATAACACCAAACTGCCATAGTTTCATTCATCGTTACTGAATATCACCACAACGAACATCGGGTTTGTAACTGTTCACTACCATTTCGTTTCATTACGATAGCTTGCAACATCCTTTTCTTCAATTGCTAATCTGTTTTCACTAGCAAATCTGTCCTTGTACACGCCAGATTGCCTCTGTTTTACAGTGTAACTCTTTTTTTTCGTGTCAGATTATTGCACTATTTCATAAAAAAGCAAAATTATCCATGTTGCCATGTATGCAACAGTATTCTTCTTCACTTGCAAATCCGTCCTTTTACACGCCAGATTGCCTCCGTTTTACAGTAAATTAGTCCTTTTTCTCTTCGCCAGATTTCTTAACCCTTTTGCTAGATTGCATCGCATTTTTCTCTACTTACAAATCTGTCTTTTTACAAGCGAGATTGTCTTCGTTTTGCAGTAAACCTGTCCTTTATCTCTGCGCCAGATTACTGCACTGTTTCTTAGAAAAATAAAAACCGTCCATTTCGCTTGCATACATTTTTTCTCTTTTTGCAAATCTGTCCTTTTACACGCCAGATTGCTTTTGTTTTACAGTTAACCTGTCCTTTTTCTGCGCCAGATTACTGCACTGTTTCACAGAAAAAGCAAAAACTGTCTATTTCGCTTGCATCAATTTTTCCTCTACTTGCAAATCTGTCCTTTGACACGCCAGATTGCCAGATTGATTAACAGTGAATCTGTCCTTTCTCTCGCCAGATTACTGCACTGCTTCATAAAAAGTAAAACTATTTGTCACGTCAGCATGTAATTTTCATTGTTTGCAAATCTGTCCTTTTGCACGCCAGATTGCCTTCGTTTCACAGTAAATCTGTCCTTTTCCTCGCCAGATTACTGCGTTACTTTTAAGCATAACTGTCCATTACGCCAGCTAGCTAATAATCACTCCACTCTTTGATACTTACTAATTTGAGGGAGACTACGCTGTGCCAATTGTCGTGACCAGAGCTACTAACTCTGTCACTTACCCACAGCTTTAAATAGCCGCAGTGAGGAAATTCCAAAATCCTCACTGCCGGTAAACTGCGATATGGCTGCTGTTGCCGACTTTCCAACGCTCCGACTTGCAGAAAGCGGTTCCACCCGCTTGCTTTTTTGTCGGAGCGAAGTTACTCCTGTTGAGCCTGTCCGTCGTCGTTTGCTTCAGTCTATCAACTGACTCGCACACTGCTCAGCGCACAGTTTGCATGAGGCTCGCTCACACGTTGCCACGTTTTTTCTCGATTCTGACAAGCGCTCATATTATCAAGCAATGGGCGATCTCGCTAGTACGTTATAGGGGTGTTTATGTATTTTTATTTCGATGTTTTTTTTTTCTCTTCATTATCAGTATTTAATTCTACAATTCTCATACATTCCAATACCATAACTTTTATATTATTCAATACCCAATCTCTTATCCTACAGTAAGTTCAAACCCAAATCACTACTAGAACATGCAAAAAAATAACACCTAGCACCAGCTGGAGTCGGAGTGTTGTGGAAGGGCGAGGTAGCGGAGAAGCAGGCTGAGAGAACGAGAAGCAGACGCAAATCTATGAGCCTGTAACTCCGGAGACTTATGGGGCTGCTCCGCAGCCACAGAGGCTCCCAATTGGGTTGTTTAGTGAATAAAATATTGCTATTTTCTATAACCTAATCGAAAGAGCTCATTTTTCTGAGTATAACGTGTTTTCATTGGATTCCAATACCTTTGTTTTGATGGTTAAATCAACAAAACAGTTTTAATTTTCGTGGATAGAATGACAGTTCAATCGATAAAGTGACAGTTCGACCCGAACAAAAAAATTTCCCCATACAAACTTTAAATGAATTTTAAAAATAGTTCCCGGACTCCAAAAATTATGAAATTTTGGATTTCGACTAATTTTTGGGCGGAGAATCCGATTATGAAATAATCTTGATACCCCTAAAGAGCCCAATTACTCCCGGGACAAGCTCAGTAGCATGAGACCGCTCGAGCTGGGTCTCAGGGCCGGCATGCTACTCGGTAATCGGAGGGGCTTCGCGACAACGTATGAAAACCAAGAATATTCACATTTCTAACATTTATTAAAATTTCTAGTGTGTCGTGTGGGTGTTGTTCTGGGTTATAAAGTGTATTAATTTGTTAAGTGTGGCCTAATCTAGATCGTACCGGTACATACCGCTGCCGTGGGTTTTTGTGGGTGCGATGGCCGACACAGTGACTTGGATCCTACTGTGTGGCCGGAACTCTCGCCGGAATGGCGAATGATGGCGGTGTTTCGACCCGGTACTTGGCCGACGGGACCAGCAGGCATAGCTGGGTGGTGTTTGGGTGGCAGGCGTCTTCCTTCTTTGTCGTAATCCGCACGGCCCAGGACGATACCGGAACGACCGTGCCGAGAAGGGTCCCTCCTTTGCGATTAAGGCCAACGGCCTGAGGGAATCGTCCTGAAGGGGACGATGGCGGTTCCTTAGCGATTAGGCTCGGAAGCCATCTTGACTTCCGAGCCGCCGTGTGTGACCGTTCTTAATAACGGATACGAGGTCCTGAATCGGATTATATTGGTCCGTCAGGTTTGTTAAAAGGATTATGCTCGACTTAATTACCTGAACGGAGGCAGCTCCCTTGCCCAACCCCTACTAAGGGGGGGGGGGGTTTAATAATAGTTGCACTGCACTTTTCAACATTCTTCACACACGGACGCCTGTTTTCTTTCTGGCCTATCTTCAGTTTATGAAGATGGCCGCGCCCATGAGCACTCATCTCAAAGCTATCTCAGTACCCATTCGTGTGAGCTTCCCTTTTACCCTTCAGCAACGTTGAAAAAGATATTCCCATTTGTACGGATTTTCTCGCTAGGGTGAAGCCTTCTGTATCTTATATATTAAAAACGTGAATTTTCTACACAAACAAATACTCATACAAACGAAAATCTAAAAACTTGGAACCAACCGGTTACAAGCCTCTGCACGAATCTGGCGTACTGCTCACTCCCACAGACAATTTGAAAACAGTTCGCACAGTAAAAGTCAAATGTGACTTTTACTGTGCGCGGTGTTTTCAAATTTTCTGTGGGAGTGAGCAGGACAGGGCAAATTCGTACAGAGGCTCATTTTTATTTTGTTTTGCTCGATGAGGCGTTACGCTTCTTTGACATATTGCCACGACGTTCCTGAAGGTGTAGCACTAAGACAGCCCATTATTTTGCCAAAACCTGCAGTGAGGTAGCACTATAGGCGTATATACGGCTAATTAGCATTAAACGCCTTGTCGTAAAGGCAACTGTAATGCTGAAGGAGTGCTATTTTAAATGCTTACTGGTTACTTGGGCACTGTATCAGCCGTCTGTGTAAATTGGTATGTTTCACTCCAAATTTCTTTTTATTTTCTAGATCTAGTTTACCTGTAGAATTCGTTCTTTCCGTGTCTGTGTCCGTCGCTAGGGTCTGTTTGTTTCGTCCAAATCAGTCACTTCTGTCCTATTTCCTTGTCGGATCGTTGTGATAATTGTGTTTAACGACGGCTGGCGAATACTCCTCAATCGTTGAACCTTCACTTCGGACCACTATGGCTAACTATTCTTCACTAATTACAAGCAAATGCTTGAGAAACAACTGAACTTTGCTCAACTTCTACTTTCTATATACCTTTGTTTTTCTTCGATTTCAATACATATCCTCCTTCTTGTTTATATTTTTCTATCTGATAATTTTGACGGTTCTCTATCTCTCTCTCGAGTCTCAACATATCTAAATACCAAGGTAAGATATTCCCGAAAATGTCAATAACGAGACCCACTTACATCTGCGTTAGTTATGAAAAGTTTGTGATTTTACTCTAGAATGTCATTATTTCTGCAAAATTTGTAAAATTTTATTAGTTTGAACGTTTCTAAATGCTGTAAAACTATGTTTAGAACCAATTAAAAAAATGTTGTCATTGATTTTCAAATAGCGATATTTTCTGATTTATTGCATGGAAGTCACTTTTTATCCAGTGAGATGCCTTTTAATAATTGCCTCTATGATGTGAAAGCCTGATTTCTCATAAAAGTTTGCTAAATAGTGATGCGCCCATACAAATCTGCACAAATTTCATAACTATTTTTTGCTTTTTTCCTTTTCTTCTTATTCCATTATTCCATTATTCCATGAATAATAGTTGGAGTATATTACCTTGGTATTTAGATACGTTGCTCGAGTCTATCATGCATCAACCCAGCCTCCTGTCACCGCAATACTACCAGCGGCGTCATGGTCGCATTTTTTTTCCGCAGTCAAGTTCGCAGATTGTTAACAATCCTCGGTACTCACTTTACGTAATTTATGTTTAGTCCCTTACTGTCAGAGCTGTCAGATCAGTGTAACACGCTAAAAAAAATTACACAAAAGGCAATTTACACGGAAAAAAATACACGGTTATGAATATTTATTGGGTACCGGACTGGTCACCGAAAATTTTGATCGTTTTCTTTGGTACATCGAGGTCTTGAAATTAGTCTATGATACTACCCCACAGGAAAATAACGAGCCAACATCTCTGGTTCCCACTTCCAGCCGCCTCGTTGAATGCAATAGCGGCGGCTCGGCGGCTTGGTTCCCCATGACAGCGCAAAGTTTGTAAACAAACATAATTCCAGGAGCAAAAATCAAAAGCGGCGAAACTTTTTTTCACAACCAATTTTTGTTTTCAACTTTTAAAATCGTTTGTTTAAGCAAAACATGATTTTCAATTTTGCAATTATTTATTTAAAAATGAAGTCGTAATAGTATCAGCTCGTCTTCGTCACGGGAATAAAGTTTTCATAAATTTTATAATTGTTATTGATATGATTCAGCCACAGTCAATAATCGTTCCTGAATTTTGATGCTGACCTCAAAAACATGGCCGCTTGACAGGAGGCTGCATCAACCGACGTCTATGCTCCTCTCACGTTTCACTTCTCACTACAGATGTTTACCTCGATGTGGCTCGTGACTGGCCAGTGTTGCCAGAACATGTTGCATTCTGTCTTGTACTGATCGCTCGCGGTCGATACCGGTTGGGAATGTTTCAAGTAATGCAAATCTGGATACTGCCCATGATGTGAGATTCACCCTTGCGCACAACTGACTAACAGATCGGTAAAAGTGTGAAACTAAAATTTTTATTGCTAAGCGCAATATCTTTCTGCTATTGCTTTTATGTCAACACGGTAGAAAATTTCCGTGTAAAAAGTGTGACTTCTACCGCTAGGTGTCGCGACCAGCAGCCTGGGATTTTAATCAATTTCTGAACCCGGAGATGACCTTCTCTTCTCTGGTAGAGGTTTCAACTCTATTCAGAGTGCAGCTAGAAACCAGGCTAGAAACCTAGCAAAAAAAGGTTCTCTTTCGTTAGATACTTACATTTCTTTGTTCAACATCACATCAGAGTCAAGTGGTCGGATCATGTTGCTTATCAACACAAGCAATCGACTCGGAATAAAATCTACTGATAAGTCTCGAATCGAATGTTTGATTAAAGGTGATAGTGAAGTGAGCGGCGTCGATAGTGTGAAGGTAAACGTAGTTGCCTCTCACCCTAGTCGGCCTAGGTTCAATCCGAGTCGACGTCGCCGGCATTTCTGTGGCAGCAATGTATGATCACGCCTTCCCTCGGATGCGAAGTAAAACCATAGACTAAAACCGTCGTAGGTTTCGGCATGTAGGGGATCAGGCTGGGTTGGCATTGCGCACAGATACTGCACGGTCGTTTGTGAAAACCCATTAGTTCGCGTACAGTTCACGCGCACCGCCAGCGTCGGCCAACTTCCTACAACAAGACAGAACAAGTACAGTCGTCGTACCGAACGGTCGACAAAAAAACGTTTTCTTTTAGCTTTGCAAAATCATTAAAATACAGTCCATTATTATTCCCCGCGTACATTTTGGACCTTCGTCGCCGGATAATTCGCGAAACCGCTATGGAATCGATTCGCAGACGTCGCGATGTGCTTTTCGAGCGCAT
Source organism: Aedes albopictus (assembly GCF_035046485.1). NCBI lineage: Eukaryota > Metazoa > Arthropoda > Insecta > Diptera > Culicidae > Aedes > Aedes albopictus. Next base: position 103,175,672 of record NC_085136.1, read on the forward strand.
GAAGTGGGAGCTGAAAAATGCGAGTGTGGTGGAAAAAAGGCAGCCCCCTGCTGGTGAAATTCAGGAGCGCTTGCACAAACTTTCGGACCTTTGTGAACAATTTGATAAAGCGCAAAGTGAAATCGAAAAACAACCATCAGTATTCGTGGAAATCAACTCAATTTTACCCCTTCGGTTCGAATTCGAGAAAATGTACTACAAAGTGAAAGGGTGCTACATCATGCTCCTCGATAAACGTAACCCCCACGGAAGCAGCGAAGGAACTATCGTCGAACCAGCGGATGATCTGAAGGAGGCAATCAGGTTGCTTCTGGATTCGCAGCGAATCCTGATGACGTCCCAGGCTGCAGCTTCGAACACGGTGTCGCAGTTGGCTGGCCAAGTCGGTTCCGTTAGCCTTTCCCATCCGGTTGCTGACGCTCAGGCGTCCGGGGGCCATGTTCCGCTGGAGGTACGGTTGCCAACGATTGCCCTGCCAGTCTTCAAAGGTGACTGGAAACAGTGGCCATCCTTCAAGGACCTCTTCGAAAGCTGCATCCATTCGAAGAACCTGAAAAACTCCGTGAAGCTTCAGTACCTGCTTTCCCACCTGGATGGGGAGGCGAAAAAAATGGTTAGCTCTTACGCTATCACCGACGCCTACTACGTGGGGGTATGGGACCGGCTCAACGAGTTTTACGGTAAGAAAAAGTGCACTGTCGCGGCACTCGTCAAGGAGTTTGTGGACCAGCCGCCAGTTACTGCGCCAACCCTCGTCGGACTCCGCAAGCTTACCTCTACCTCGGATGATGTAGTGCGGCAGCTCAAGGCCCTAGGAGAGGAGTACGAAACTCGTGACCCGTGGCTTATCCATTTGCTCCTTAAGAAACTCGACCGAGAAACCCAAGCGCTGTGGGCCCAAATGCTGGTCGATGAGGACAATCCCAGCTTTCAAGATTTTATCACGTTCCTTAAGCGGCGATGCGAGGCCTTGGAAACCTGCGCGTCCTTTTCCAAGAAGGGGACCGATGCCACAACGAAGAAGGAGCAGGAGCGGAAAGTGGATCCAAACACGAAGGTGGGTAAACAAATCCAAAGCTTCCATGCAAACACCCAGCAAGCTTGTCCGAAGTGCACAGAGGCTCACACGATATACAGCTTCCGCTCGATAACTGGGCTTTGACGACAGTTCAGCTAGCGAACGCCGCTCGATAACTGGACTGAGCTCCCGGAGCCGTAAGCTATTGTTATATTTTGTTTTGTTTATACTGATTTGCAAAATGTGAGGTTAAATTTCGTTTATTTTTGACAAACAACTGCTTTTTAACTGGACTTTGGTTCAGTTATCGAGCGCCCAGTTTAAAAGCAGCCCAGTTCAACAGCAGTCAGTTATCGAGCGCATGCTGTACCAGTGTGCCAGCTTGAAGAGAATACCGGTAATCATAACTATGCTGGTATTGGTAAGCAAGGAATTAGACCCTACATCCCACCTTATTAAGCGCGGACAAACAGACGTAACACTTTCCATCGACCACGCTTTTAACGATCATTTTATATTTTCATAGTTGTGGCTTTCACAACCAGAAACGCGCGCATTGTTTTTCTATGCATTTGACGTTTCACACTACTGCCGTAATTCTGCAAAGTGACGTAAGCGACATTGATAGTTTTGGCCCATTTTTTGGTTATTATGCATAAAACTCTTGCTCATCCTCTAAGTTTCTTTCCATAGATGATAGATTACGATTAGATCTTGCATTCTAATACAGCAAGCCTACCACAGTGTTAATTTTACACCAGATATTTTGTATAATATACCAAAAAATATCGACATTTTGAATGGCGCTTACGTCAGAATTACGGCAGACTAGCGCCTTCTGTTGACGATATTGCACAACACAGTGATACGTGCAACTTTTCTCCACCAGGTGATGGTAGTGTGAACTGGGCGATGGAATTCCATGAAAATGTATCCAAATAACATCATATGTATTCTTAAAAATATGTTATTCGTATCGAACGGATTGGTTATCACTGACATGCATACATGAAACGTGGAAAATCGATTTGAATGTGCAATCTTGTTTATCTTTATACGTCTTACCCCGCTGGTTGGACACGTTTTAATACGACACTTTTTAATTCGTACCCCGCTTATTCGATCAAATGTCATAGCGATGTACACTGTAAATGCAAAACAGTTTTATGCTCGCACCGGCAGCAGCTCCTCTTGCAGCCACTTATTCCGGAAGTTCTGAGTTAATGCTATTCGACACCAAAACCGCCTAGAGACCAACCGGAATGAGCTGAGGCTGGCAACAATCGTAGAAAGAACGAGTTTTTCATTCGCACCACCGCAATATCTATTGAAATTATGTTCCATAACAAATCCGAAAATCAAAACAAATACAAAAATAGAGTTGCCAAATTTCAATGAGCATGGTGGTGTAGGGTGACCAGTTTGTCGAATTAAAAGTTTACCCCGGTTATTCGACAACAGTCGGTGTCGTATTAGCGGGGTAATACGGTATAGTGTTCCATGATGATTCTAAAATAGCCTTTAAGCTATGCGCAAACATACACTTGCTTATTTCAAATACCAGGAACTAACAGTTCTACCTCTACTAATTTCTGTATGCATTCCTATTTCAATTTGAAAAACTGATCTCTACTGAGGTATACTTTAACAATTGTTTATAGCATCCTCTTTCCCTTGTTTCCCTTCTTTTTATTCCATAGCGGTCATCAAGTGAAGAAGCTTGTGAAACCATGGAACATTTATAGAATATTCAAAACTGTTTCGTCTCTCCACACATATATTGTCTGTTCGGAAAAAAAAATAGAAAATCTGCTTCGGTGAACGACACGTCTACCTTCTTCCGAAGTTCATAGTAACCCAAGTAACCACGGTGCTGAAGCCTTATTGCATGCAGATATACGGTGTATTTAGTGCAATCATTACTTTACATGCAAACTTAAGGTTGATTTAAAGTGGAAGTGGGCAATTATAGAATCAAATTAGGATTATACTGGTATAATCTTGAAGCAGTCGCATAATTGCCCATTTCCACTTTAAATCAACTTCAAGTTTGCATGTAAAGTAATGATTGCTCTAAGTACACCGTATATCTGCATGCAATAACCCGCATAGCAAAATACAGTTTGTGTTATTCTCCACACAGTATGTCTTCTTTATCTCAAACTGTTACTGCACCACGAACAGGTTCTTTCCTGTTGAAACTATGAAATTCGAAGCAATTGATTATAAAGTACGGTGGTTTGCATACATACCAAGGTGTAACAATATGTCATGTTGTGCAGAAATTGTCGAATGATATAGTGATGAAAACTCAGGAGATATGGTCGCAATATAGAATGACCTATTCTCAAACGGTTTGTGATTTTATTTCCGCAACACACTTACACATGTGCATTTCACTGTATGCCACTTAAATTCAACAGTTTGCCAAATAGTAGCTTGCATTGGTATTTGTTCCGGTCGAGCTTTGAAGTTTACATAAGTAGAAAAAAAAACAAAATCTTTCGCCCGAACGCTGAGTGAACAGTGAACTAAAAACTTCGGATGGATAACAGTTTCAAGCGCCGTGAGCACGGTCTGGATGAAACAAAGGTAAGTTTCGCAAAACTATAAAAAGTGTTTTTATGTTGTGATCTATTTCATCGGATGCAAACTGTTTTGCAGGATTCCGGAACTCCAAGCCAACTGGAGAAACCTGATCCGGCCTTACTTTGCGGCTGCGGGGAGTCCCGCAAAAGGGAGTACCGAAAGATTCGCCCTGCTGCGGGCGGGAATTGAATGCTCCCTGCCATGGAAATCCACTTTTACCACAGCAATTATCACTTAATCTGTCAATAGTTGTAAGTATTGCCAAGCCCAGTATGGGATATTGTATTTTGTTAAATAAAAATATCGGATAAACGCATAAGTGCTTTTTATTTCAAACGGTTCAAGTATAGAAGAACCATATACCATACGCCTAAAATACCACGAAAGACCATACATTAATAATAACCCATACAGTGTTCGTTTTTCTTCTAGATTTACTGTTAAACTGTTCTCTTACTGTTTGCTATGCAGTGAATTGTCTGAAAAACTGGATAATATATTGACCATTTCCTTTACTGTATTGCGAAAAATTTGTTCGAGAAAACGAGCGAATTTTTATGGTAACCTATCTTAACCGCCTATTCCACATACTGTAAATTGGCAGATTACCGTTTGTCAAACTGGCAAATCTGTACATGGAATGGTTAGATTACTGTTACCTTCGATAGTCTAAGAAATGGTTAAATGACAATTGCTAATGGTTATCTACAGTATGTAAAGCAGTGCATTTACAGTTTGTGATTATGCGGGAAGGCTTCAGCACCGCGTGGTTACTTGGGAAGTCACTAACATGTGATCGGGACGAAAAAGTATGAAATTAATCAGGTATTGCCATACCGCATGTCATTATTCACGTGTTATATGCACAGAATACACACTAGTTATTATTTTAGGTATTTTACCTCTTGCAGGGCTTCTTAATATTGTCGGCGAAGCACTAACTTAGAATTCGGTGGTTGGACTTCCGAACCGAACTTTTCTTCCGAAGTAACTAACTGTCAAACTCACTCAGAATAAATAACACATTAAATTTAAAAGTTCTGCACTTAGATTGTGACCAGTTGCTTTTACACTTGGAAAATAAGTGCAGCGCTATTGAGTCTTTGTCGATTCAATCATGATAGAATGTATGTGCATCGCTGTTGATTTCTAATCGTTCAGTGCATAGTTTTCATTATGACGAATAATAACACAATTTACACGTGGGATTAGCTTCAAAATGTAAATAAATCCAAATTTCTCATAGTCTACGATCAAGCTGATTATATTTACTAAACTTAACACTAAAGTGATCAATTTAGACCCTACCAAACTGATAAAAAAACACATCCTCATCGCAGCCTCATTCAGTCTTCGAGTTGTCACTGCAGGTCACCCAGGTAACCACTAAGCACTGTCGTAAGCGGTCTAAAGGTCATTCAGCAGCATCTCCGTGTCATTAGGCTCTGTATGCGATTTTCGAATGCTCACAGGCATTATAAATTGTAAGCACTAAAATAAGCCGTATATTAGTATATTACGCTACACTGTAGTGCTTGCAAACCCAGAGCCTGTGAGCCGAATTAGAAGCCTGACAGTGCTGTTAAAAGGCTTGGCGTACATGACGTTTATATCAATCAGAGCTGATTTGAAGCAAAACAAAACTGAACCGTCGGAGAACAATGAAATATCATCGGAACTTTTGTACGATAGATTGGGTGTTGGATGATTATCGTCATCTCGCCACTATAAACAACAAATTAATGTACAGCTACTTCCTCGATCATCTATTACGAATGCATCAGATATTTACCTGTGCAGCTGTAATCGGTTTACCCGAGCTTTTACCTACAGATGAATACCAAAAGTAGTCGACGAGCCGCATTTTGATTCCTCCTGTTAAATATGAAACCTCGTCAACCTTCCAAACTTCCCTAGCTGCATCTCCCGCAGAACCGCCATCCATAAAACCATTTCCCCGACCATTTCATACATGTCGTATGCGGCCACTTTGTGCCCGATTCCACATCCGACCATCGGATCATTCTAAACATTTCGGTTTGGAACATCAATGCTGTCCCAACTTGTTGCCTCCTTTTCCTCAAATACGGTGCTGAGCTATCCGATCTCACGCTGCATCAATGGATCAGATGGAAAACGTGACGAAATAAACTTGAAAATAGCAAGCCCGAAGATTATCAGTTCGAATCTGGATCAGCAGGACGTAAAAATCGAAGAAAAAGAGACTTCGATGGAAACCCAAGTAACCATTAAGCCGTAAAGATGGCACTAAGTCGGCTCTATAGTCGAATGTAGAACCTGGCTAACAGAGCTAATTGGTTCTATATCCTCTTATAGAGCTGCTCAAAAGCCACTTTTGGCGAATTATTCGGCTGATATACGGCCAACTTTAAAATATCGTACCAAGTCTCTGGAGCGAAAGTTGTCAAAAGTGAGACAAAGAAAAAAGAAAAAAAAATATTTGGTTTATCTCCTGTTCTTTTCTAACTTCCTTCGCTTCCATTGAAGTTGCTTTTTTGCTACTTCATCCAGATTCTAGCTGTTGTCCTCCGGGTTCCTGATCAAGTCCAAGTCTGTTCCCTTTCTCATCTGCTCCACCAATGCACCATGGGAATGGTGTGATCAAACTAGTATTTAAACCATGAAAAACAAAACAGTTTGGGCATTTCGAGGGTTGAAAATGATATGGGATGAGGATGATTCAGTGGTAAGCTTGGTGGTGACGAACGCAGGAAATGAAGCAGGAGAAGCAATGTTTATATAAATTTTCGGGAAACGTTTCAGAAGAATAGGGAAACGAGCTGGAGTTTGTCTTGATTGAAAAAAATGGAATGATTAACATAACTAGATTCCATTATCTATTTAACAACACCATTCCGATGAACATTCCAACAACAAAAATAATCCCGTTCCACCAATCCCGTCCGACATGGATGTTTAAAATGTATTGATCATGACCGACTCGAGGCTGTTTTGGTCGAAATCTATTTTGATTGATATAAACGTCATGTGCTCCAAGCCTTGTGACAGCACTGACAAACTTCTTTACAGCTTGTAGGCTTTATATAGGCTTACAGGGCCTAATTTAGTTCTTACTGGTTATAGTGCCCATAAGCATTAGGAATGCTTATATAGAGCTATTTAGCACTGAAAAGCTGTTTAATGGCTGTTATAATGCTCAGAACAGTGCTTAGTGGTTACCTGGGAAGGCATCCGGAGCAAAACATGAAGAAGATAAATAACTTTTTTTTCTTTTTCCTTAACCCACTTTTGACAGCTCTTTCACCAGAGACTCGGTACGCAGATTGAAGCTGGCCGTATATCAGCCGAATATTTCGCCAAAAGTGGCTTTTTAGCAGATCTATTATAGGATGTAGTTCTGAAAAGCTCTGTTGGCACTGTTCTTCATATGAATATAGAACCAACTTGGTGCCAATTTTTACGGCTTAGTGGTTACTTGGGCACTGCCACCTGTGCTCTTAGTAAAAAAAAAAACAAAACATTGTTACTCTCAAGCGCCGACTGCAATTTCTAGGACATTTCATTTGAATTTGTGAGGTTTTCTGTGTGGTTTAGGTGGTTTCTTCATTCGCATTGCATTAACATTGCTATAGGAATCATAAACCACCTACAGCATCATAAAAAGAATGCTATGTGATCTTCCGAAGAGTGTGACAACCGCAGGCGAATCCGAACACGGTTTGTATGGCCACTATTTTATGTTGCCTGATGCCCAGGAAACGGGAAATCCGTGACAAAAAACGATTATCGGTTCAGCCTCGGGTTCAGCTTGTACGGAATCAAAGGAATCGATCCTACAAGAAGTTTCTGAGAAGCGCTGCTCAATTTCAAATCAAACCTTCTTCTAATCTCGAAACGACTCGGTTGGAGCCGGTGCTGAGAAAAGTAAATAAGCCCTAGTTGGACCAGTGGGCTAAGGTTGTCTGATCAGAGAGACACGTGAATTACATAAAACTGGACTTTTTTTTCTTGATAACTGTGCAAATTGCATCAAAAAATTTAGTGAAACGTTTTATAATATTACATGACAAAGGAAAATGATTTTTTAATATCAACGAGTAGTTATTAGATGCTATTATGTATTATTACGAAACATGATTAATTTCATACTTTTTCGTCCCGATCACATGTTAGTGACTTACTATGAACTTCGGAAGAAGGTAGACGTGTCGTTCACCGAAGCAGATTTTCTATTTTTTTCCGAACAGACAATAATAATCGACAATTTTTCCATACAAATCTCGGATACTTTTTCAAAAAGACGTATAATACACGCAAATCCTATGTTGATACGTCGTTTTGAATAAGTATCCGAGAAATGATGATTTTTCCATAATTGAATAATACCTCAAGCAGTCCTCAACACCAAACCAATAACTCGTTGAGGTATTTTATCAATACTTACAAAATACCAAAACAAGTTATTTTCAATACCAGAAAACCCGACCAATACCTTGTCTTAGTATGATACCTGACTTCGGTATCCCTTTCGTGACGAACCAGCACAATTGTGCTGTTGAGCGGAAGCAGTTTTGCATATATTTTTCATCTGTTTAGACTTTGTTTTATGTGATGTAAACTGTTCCAATAATTCAGCCATTACTCATACTCGTTTGTGTGTAAACAAACTTTTGTTTACGTTGCCTGTGAGATTTACCACAACAAGGACAAAAACCGTAAAACATGAAAAAGTTTTATCTGTCGCAAAATTTTTATTTCCGATTTGTCTAGGTAGTCAAAGCAAGAAATCGAAAGATAAAGAGTAGTTCTTTCAAATGAGGTAAAATAACTGTTGTTTTGTTGGGAAATCTTAGAATTCTGGAGAGCCAAAGTTGAGCCATTTGTATGGAAATTTCATTTTTTTTGCGTTCCGTCACGCTGCAGTTTTGTGTCAGTTATTCGTTCCTGCTCGGGCTGCCATACCGTTCTGCTGGGGGGTGTAGTCGTTCATTCGCTGATGTCGGATGCCAAACTTCTCCAGGTAGCTCTGGAATTTCTTGTTGGTGTACTCCAGCCCGTTGTCCGTTCGAATGGTCTTGATTTTCGAACCGGTCTGCCGCTCTGCCATCACGTGGAAAGCTTGAAACGCCCTCAAAACTGACGGCGGATTGGGCGGACAGTGGACACACAGCGTCAGGACTTTCGGAAATAGGCTGAAAAGGAAGAGAATTCACACGCGGGGAAATCTACTTTCGAGTGGGAAACTTTTATTCAATAACGATTTACAAAGGTACTTGTTACCGCGACGACCGTTCGTTTAATTCTGATGGGGTTGGTCGTCGTTCCGCTTTCTGCTGTCAGTTGCACAAGGTTTGCGCTCATAGAGGTATGATGCCGAGGGGTGAGCCAATGTAGTTGAGATGAAGGTGTGCTCATTGCCACTCAACACTCCTCCTCAATGAGTCGCGGCTTCATTCGCTGTTCCTCAAACCGAGCATTTGGCAGAAACGCTCGTGCTTCTGCGGACCAAGGGGTTTCGTGAACAGGTCCGCCACCATCGATTCCGTTGGGCAATACTCCAATACTATCTGCTTTCTCTCACACAGCTCGTGGACGAAGCGCTCCCGAGTCTCAATGTGCTTCGATCTACGGCTGCACCTCTCCGTCCGTACGAAGGCCAGACAACCCTGGTTGTCCTCGTTCAGTAGCGTAGGGCCGACTTGTTGCTCTCCGAGGTCGCTGAGCAACTGCCTCAGCCAGATGGCTTCTTGGCAGGTCTCGCTAAGGGCGACGAATTCCGCCTCCATGGACGACAGTGTCACGCAGGATTGGCGACGACTCGCCCAAGAGATGACGCCGCCTCCGAACGAGAATACGAATCCCGACGTACTCCTCCTGCTTTCCGGGTCGCCCGCCCAATCGGCATCCGAATGCCCGATAAGCGGTTGGTCTGCATCGCCTCCAAGTTGTAGACACCAGTTCATAGTCGATTTGAGATAACGCAGCAAACGTTTCGCAGCAGTCCAGTCACACTGTCTCGGAGCACTGAACTGTCTTCCTAGGATTGCTGTACAGGCGGCGATATCGGGTCGGGCCAACACGGAGAGGTAGAGTAGGCTTCCAACCAGACTGCGGTACTTGGTCGAATCTTCGAAGACATCTTCGTTGCCGGCTGCTTTCAGGTACATCGGATCCATCGGAGACTTGGATGATTTCGCCTGATCCATCCCATGCTTCACAAGTAGCCTGTTGATGTAGCTCCGCAAGCAGACCTTGAACACTCCCGCCTCCCGCGTGATTTCCATCCCGAGGAAGTGGCGAACTTCACCTAAAGACGTCAGCTCGAACTCCTCCTGCAAGCCTTTGCTGATCTCCTCCAACTCTGCTTTCGTAGCGGCGATGAGGAAATCATCGACATAAACCAGCAGGAACGACTGGTTTTGCCCTGATCCTCTTACGAACAAACACGGATCTGCGGTGGACGCCGCAAATCCCAGCTTCGTTAGTGCTTGCCTCAGCCTGCGATTCCAACACCGTGCTGATTGGCGTAGTCCGTAAATACTTCTTTGGAGCTTGCAGACGAGCTCCTCCTTGCCTGGCGCTTCGAACCCGGGCGGCTGCCTCATGAATATCTCTTCGTCGAGCACGCCGTAGAGGTAAGCCGTCTTGACGTCGAAGTGGTGAACCGGCAAGTTTCGTTTTGCAGCTACCGCAAGAAATGTCCGCAGGGTCGCCATCCGAGCCACAGGCGCGAACACCTCCTCGAAATCTATTCCCGGCTTCTGGGTGAAGCCCTGTGCTACCACTCGTGCTTTATGCTTCACTATCACGTCCATCTCGTTCCGCTTAATCTTCAGTACCCACTTCGAGCCGACAACCTTCCGTCCGCTGGGCAGCTGCACTAGCTCCCACGTCCCATTGCGTCGATGAGACTCTAGCTCGTCCGTCATCGCGCTTCGCCACGTCGGATCCTTCATGGCTTCTCTATAGTTGTCCGGTTCTTCGTTGGCGCTGGCTGCAAATCCGACGACTTCTTGCAACACGTAGTCTTCCAGGTACCGCGGCAGATTGCCACGATTCTTCCTTTGCGAACGCCGGAGCTCTCCAGCGGCCTCGTTGCCTTCTTCCTCAGCTTCGTAGAACTCCTCATGTGCCGAGTCCGAGGCTGCTTCTTCGTCGGATTCAACGTTGTCACGATTTTCATTGTTCTTGTCCACTTGCTCTTCAGCTAGCTCGCCGGACCGCGCTGGTCCACTCGTCCTGACAGGAACCTCCACAGACGACGTCCCATTGCCAAGCTCTACGAACTTAGCATCTCGGCTGACTGTGATCACGTCGGTCTCCGGGTCAACGAACCGATAGCCTTTGTGCTCGTTCGAATACCCGACAAAAATCAGCTTCTGTGCCTTGCTTTCCATCTTGCTCCGCTTCACTGAAGGTACGTGGACGTAGGCTTCGCTACCGAATACGCGCAGGTGTCCCAGTTCCGGTTTCCGGTTCCACCACAGTTCGTAGGGGGTTTTCTGAACTGATCTTGAGGGTAGCCGGTTCTGGAGGTAGGTAGCAGTGAGTACGGCCTCGCCCCAGTAACGCTTATCCATGCCCGCATCCAGCAGCATG